>NC_053493.1:12212794-12350294 GCF_905171775.1 Rana temporaria
CACAAAGTGCATCAAAAAGTAAAAAAAAAAAAATCAAGATCAAAGAAAATATTATATTTTCCCCACAACGTCACAACGACGAAACGTACGTCGAGGCGCATCCCGGTCAAGTTTTTTACTTCCAGCCACTTCCAGTTTCTGTATACCACAGCGGAAGTGGCCAGAAGTAAAAACGTGACCGGGATGTGCGGCGACGCAAGTTGAGCTAAAAAAAATCCAAATGTGGGGCCAAGAGGCCAAAAAGGTCACATTGGGGACCAAGTAGCCAAAAAGGCCAGATTTAAGGGTGGGGCAACCAAGAGGTCCAAAAGACAGGACAGGGGGTCAAGAGCTAATAAAATGCAAGTTTCTTCTCTGAACTACACTTACCAAGAGTGTGTGGTTACGATATGTGGCAATCTCATCCAAGATTCCTCCAGAGGTTTCTGGGGGTTCCTTAGCAGTAAGCCATTTCTGCCTTTTTCCATTGACCCCCCATATCTTCCATTGACCCCCCAATGTAAGGACTCCCCCCATATCTTCCACTGACCCCCAATGTAAGGACTCCCCCCATATCTTCCACTGACCCCCAATGTAAGGACTCCCCCCCATATCTTCCATTGACCCCGAATGTAAGGATTCCCCCCATATCTTCCTTTGACCCCCCAATGTAAGGACTCACCCCATATCTTCCATTGACCCCCCAATGTAAGGACTCACCCCATATCTTCCATTGACCCCCCAATGTAAAGAATTCCCCCAATATCTTCCACTGACCCCCAATGTAAGCACTTCCCCCATATCTTCCACTGACCCCCAATGTAAGGACTCACCCCATATCTTCCATTGACCCCCCAATGTAAGGACTCACCCCATATCTTCCATTGACCCCCCAATGTAAAGAATTCCCCCCAATATCTTCCACTGACCCCCAATGTAAGCACTTCACCCATATCTTCCACTGACCCCCAATGTAAGGACTCCCCCCATATCTTCTATTGACCCCCCCAATGTAAGGACTCCCTTGATATCTTCCACTGACCCCCAATGTAAGGACTCACCCCATATCTTCCATTGATCCCCCAATGTAAGGACTCCCCCATATCTTCCACTGACCCCCCCCCCCAATGTAAGCTCTTCACATGGGTTGCCCTTCACTTGCTGCACAAAAAAAAATGCTTTGTAGAGCTAGATTGATGATCAAAACCTACAAATCTAAAGCCATCAGCAAGAACGCCCATGTGCAGCAAACATGAGGATGAGAATTTAATAATCCACTTCTGATAAAGTCATGGCACAACGTGCCGCAATAGTCCATAACAACCCATCAGACATGAAGTCATTAACGTCAATCAGTGACAAGTGGAGCCCATCGGTTGCTGTTGGTTCTGCACTCGCTGTATTAAATAAGACACTATATATCACTTTGATGCTAATATTCCATCCCCAGCATTGAAGAGAGAAGAGTTTTCTCCTCAAATATTTATTCGACCTTTCATTTATCCCAGACGAGGAGCGATGCCAATAAAAATATGTGAGAAGGGAGGGACTGTGACCTCCATGGGCAAAACAGGTCCTCTTTGTGCCATAATAAAAAATCAGTTCTAAAAATCCTACTAGGAAAAAAGTTGGGGAGGGTGAAAAGTTGCCAACACCACAAAGCAGGACTACAAACCCCAGCATACCTCACCTGTTTGGCAAACAGAAAAGCAGCTGATCAGAGCTAGGGTCACATCTTTGCATGTTGGGAATACAAGCAAATTTGCATGCTTTCCCGAATGCGCAGAAACGCGTTGCTCTTTAGCAGATGAGTGGCTGTGCCATTATTATTGACACCTCCATGCATCCGCAAATGGGCATGACAAATCGCATGGTGCCACAGCACCATGTGGTTCGGTGCAATGCATTCTTGAAAGTCAGGGAATTGAATTCTGCGTTCCCAGCGCAAAGGGTGGCCCACTGAAATTGGCCGTCTTACACGGGACACAGGGAAACACGCCCAGTCGCACCGCTATGGGGTGAATCAAGGCTTAAGGCAAAGCCTTTTTAAACATTTGGATTAAGGAGGGGGATTAGAATCATTCTCCATCCCCTAACCGGGGAGATTCACCATCTCTATTTTGTCCTGGTGACATTTTCACCAAGGGTGAGGCAAAATACCAAGTTTTGGGTTTGCACCTGAACAGGGAAAATCTTCCAATGGGGACACTAGTTCTGGTGGCAACCAGAGATTCCCTCACTTTTTTTCTCATTTGCTGTTTTGGCTACGGGACAGGAAGTGAAGGGGAATCTTCCCAATAGAACACAGATGGCAAAAAAATTGGGGGGGGGGGGTAATGGCCCTCCTTCACTCTATCCAAAATGAAGACAAGTGTTGAGTCGAGTTCCAATTCCCGTGCTGCCCCCCTGCAAAGTGCTGCCCTAGGCAGGATACAGCATTGGATTTGGGGAATGCGTGATGGAGAGGAGTCTGTGATGGGGGATCTGTTATGGGGGTCTGTTATTCTGGGCTTTGTGATGGAGAGGGGTCTGTTATGGGGGGGCTGTGTGAGGAGAGGAGTTTGTTGGAGGTGCTTTGTGATGGAGAGGAGTCTGATGGGGGATCTGTTATGGGGGTCTGTGATGGGGGATCTGTTATGGGGGTCTGTGATGGGGGTCTGTTATTCCGGGCTTTGTGATGGAGAGGAGTTTGTGTTGGGGGGGCTTTATGATGGGGAGGATCTGTTATGGGGGCTTTTTGATGGAAAGGAGTGTTGGGTGGGCTTTGTGGTGGGGGGGGGGGTCGGATGGGGGGGATCTGCTATGTGGGGGGACCTGATATGGGGGCTTTTTGATGGGGGGAATGTGTGATGGAGAGGGGTCTGTGATGTGGGGGGCTATGTGAGGAGAGGAGTTTGTTGGGTGGGCTTTGTGATGGAGAGGAGTCTGATGGGGGATCTGTTATGGGGGTCTGTGATGGGGGATCTGTTATTCTGGGCTCTGTGATGGAGAGGAGTTTGTGTTGGGGGGGGGGCTTTGTGATGGGGAGGATCTGTTATGGGGGCTTTTTGATGGAAAGGAGTGTTGGGTAGGCTTTGCGATTGGGGGGGGGGGGGAGTCTGATGGGGGGGAACTGCTATGTGGGGGGACCTGATATGGGGGCTTTTTGATGGGGGGAATGTGTGATGGAGAGGGGTCTGTGATGGGGGGGCTATGTGAGGAGAGGAGTTTGTTGGGTGGGCTTTGTGATGGAGAGGCGTCTGATGGGTGATCTGTTATGGGGGTCTGTGATGGGGGATCTGTTATGGGGGTCTGTAATGGGAGATCTGTTATTCTGGGCTTTGTGATGGAGAGGAGTTTGTGTTGGGAGGGGTTTTGATGGAAAGGAGTGTTGGGTGGGCTTTGCGATTGGGGGGGGGTCTGCTATGTGGGGGGACCTGATATGGGGGCTTTTTGATGGGGGGAATGTGTGATGGAGAGGGGTCTGTTATGGGGGGGCTATGTGAGGAGAGGAGTTTGTTGGGTGGGCTTTGTGATGGAGAGGCGTCTGATGGGGGATCTGTTATGGGGGTCTGTGATGGGGATCTGTTATTCTGGGCTTTGTGATGGAGAGGAGTTTGTGTTGGGGGGGGGGGGGCTTTATGATGGGGAGGATCTGTTATGGGGGCTTTTTGATGAAAAGGAGTGTTGGGTGGGCTTTGCGATGGGGGGGGAGGAGTCGGATGGGGGGGATCTGCTATGTGGGGGGACCTGATATGGGGGCTTTTTGATGGGGAGAATGTGTGATGGAGAGGGGTCTGTGATGGGGAGGCTATGTGAGGAGAGGAGTTTGTTGGGTGGGCTTTGTGATGGAGAGGCGTCTGATGGGGGATATGTTATGGGGGTCTGTGATGGGGGATCTGTTATGGGGGTCTGTTATTCTGGGCTTTGTGATGGAGAGGAGTTTGTGTTGGGGGGGGGGCTTTATGATGGGGAGGGTCTGTTATGGGGGCTTTTTGATGGAGAGGAGTTTGTGGTGGGGGTCTGTCATTGGGGGCTTTGTGATATAGAATAGTTTGTGCCTAATATGGGGGGGGGGGGAATCTGATGGAGAGGAATCTGTGATGGGGGGGTTCTGTGATGAGGGTGGTCTGTGAGGGGGGGGGGGGGGGGTCTGTGAAATACTAATACGTTTCTGTTGATTAAACTTGTTTTTTATTTTAAATATTGTATTTTTTCCTGTTTTTTTTTGCACTTCAAATCAGATGTGTGCATAGGTTCATATTTTTTAAACTATAGTCCGGCCCCCCCAACAGTCTGAGGGACCGTGAACTGGCCCCCTGTTTAAAAAGTTTGAGGACCCCTGCTTTAAACACACAGCAAAGTCCTTCTTTTGAAGAACAACCAAGAAAGAACTCAAGTTGAATTATATTTCTATAACATTAGCATGAGACCCAATGCCGAAGACTTGTGTTTGTCTGACTCTGAACGCTCCCAATTTTCATTTCTGCCTCTCCTACAGTGTAAAAATTTGGCACGGATCTCAGCAATACACAGAAGAACCAGAATAGCTCTCCGAGAGGCTGAAAACATGGAGCAGTAAAAAAAACGCACGCAGAGGATGTGGTGAGCAGAGAATGCCATAAGACAACTCAAAGTGGTGTGTGTGCATGGCCAGCCCTTGGCTCACACTCCAAGCCCGTTGTGTTACCTCTAGAGCAGAAAGACGTCCAAAGAACGTAGAAGAATGAGGGTCAAATGGTGAGAGGAGGAAAAAAAAAAAAAGAAGTGTAAGGAAAGCTATAGAGGAACATTTGGCGTGAGCGAACTGGGAAGGTTCCTCTGCAGAAACACACGCTGAAGAAAACCTTGACTTATTGCTCAAGAATTCTCCTGCCCACAAAACGAGAATACCACATGTGGCTTAATACCGTCTACGAAGAGATTTCAACGGTTTAGGGTTGCAAAAATAATCTTCCTTCCCTTTCTAGGACAGCAGACCGAGGAGAAGAAGGGGAGGGGAGGGAGGGACGCGCAGGGCCGTGAACTGCGCAATTTGCAGGCCTTCGAACCGCGATGGCAAGTGGCTGTGAAAAAAAAAAAAAAACACCGCACAAATGCCCCATTGACTTTGCAGATCTGTAGGTAACTCCTCACCGTGCCAACTCCTGGAAGGACCACCCAATACGTACACCTCATTTTCACTTCTGCTGACAGCCGCACTACGGCGGTTGGATGCGGGGAGGTCGGGCCAAGGATACCATGGGATACATCACAACAAACCTATATTTTGGCAGATGGGATGGGATGGAGCAGTTTACGAAAAAAAAAAAAACCACACAAGACACTTCTCACCCAACAACCGAAAATGAAAGCCTTCACCATGGAAGCTTTACGAGCCAAGTAAAAATGTGTCAATCTAGTCGAAAGTATTTGATTTTTTTTTTTTTTCTTAAGGCATACTATATATAGAGCATTCTTTGTCTTCACCTGCACAAAGCGTAGCAGAAGACGTGTTCGATCACGTCCTTTGTTAATCCTACTGGCTCTGCCTTCTAAAAAACCCATCACGAAAAAACTTGGGCAACGCAAACAAAGCAGAAGAAAATAGCAGCCGGTTCCTTCAGAGAAAACCGCAACCAGAAGACCCGGAGCTACAGGCAGCTGGGGTTGTATAAAAATACTTTTCCTGGAAAAAAAAAAAAAGTTGGCCCTGTCCCCTACCGCACCTTCCTATTGGTCAACAACGCTATCCATCGTATTGCTTGACCAACAGGATGGCTTTGGAGGTGGAGCAAACATGACTAACCGGTAAAAATGGAGGCTTGAACGTTAATGACAAGTTCCTGAGATTGCAGGCAACAGAGTTTTGATGTTCAACTTTTTTTTTCCTTTGGAGAAGACTTGTCCACCAATCCATCATTAGATTTTTTTAACCACTTGGCACCCAGACCAATTCTGGCACTTCGCTCCTACATGTAAAAAATCAGCATCTTTTTGCTAGAAAATTACATAGAACCCCCAAACACGATCAGGGCCATCTTCAATATTGATTGGACCCTGGGCAAACATTTTCTTGGGCCCTCCCAAATCCAATTATCAACTATTTTCGGGCAGTCGGGGGCTCAAGGAGTAGCTGCTTCGGCCCCACAACAATGACTGGGCCCTGGGCAGCTTCCCCTTTTGCCCCGTGTTAAAGATGGCCCTGAACACTATATATTTTTTTTTAGCAGAGAACCTAAAGAATACAATGGCGGCCATTACTTTTCATCTCACACGATATTTGCACAGGAATTTTTCAAGCATGTTTCATGCTTTAAAAAAAACAAAAAAAACCAGTAAAGTTAGCCCAATTTTTTGCAGAATGTGAAAAAATGAAGTTACGCCGAATAAATAGATACCCAACAGGTCACGCTCTAAAATTGCACACGCTCGTGTGGAGACTCTTTACCACGTGATCAGCCGTGTCCAAATCACGGCTGATCACGATGTAAACAGGAAAAGCCGGTAATCGGCTTTTCCTCACTTGCGTCTGTCAGACGCGAGTAGAGGAGAACCAATCGGCTGCCCCTCTGACAGGGGGGGTTTGTGCTGATTGATTATCAGCACAGCCCCCCCAAGGATGCCCACACTGGACCACCAGGGATGCCACTAGACCATCAGGGATGCAAAACACAGGTATGCCACCCTAGACCACCAGGAATGACAATGACAGAAATAATGGATGCCAATCAGTGCCCGCAATGGATGCCAATCAGTGCCCACAATGGGCATCACTGATTGGCAGGCATTGTTTGGCACTGATTGGCATCCATTAGTACAACACATACGTTAGTGCCACCTATCCGTGCCCATCTATGCCCATCCATGCACCTATGAGTGCCCATCCATGCCGCCTATCAGTGCCCATCTGCGCCGCCTATCCGTGCCGCCTATCCATGCCCATTAATGCCACCTCATCGGTGCAGTACCATCAGTGCCCATCAGTGAAGGAGAAAACTTACTTATTTACAATGTTTTATAACAGAAACAAAAAAAATAACTTTATATTTTTTCAAAATTTTCAGTCATTTTTTTATTTATTTTTTGCAGAAAATAAAAATCCCAGAGGTGATCAAATACCACCAAAAGAAAGCTCTATTTGTGGGTACAAAATGATAACAATTTAGTTTGGGTACAGTGTAGCACGACCGCGCAATTGTCATTCAAAGTGCAACAGCGCTGAAAGCTAAAAATTGGTCTGGGCAGGAAGGTGTATAAGTGCCCTGTATGGAAGTGGTAAATTTTTGTTCTGGCGTATAAACTACTCAAAAATCAGACAAAGTGATTCCCTCAAACAACCCCTAACGTTACACCCACCCATACTTCCAGCTCTGGGGTGGGTAAAAAAACATAAAAAACTAAAATGTAATCCATCTTTGTATGGGGCAGGGGATAAAATTGAATGGTGCCCACTAGAACATTGATCTAGATTACTTCTACACTTCAGTTGGAAGCTGCAATCTAATTCTTGGCACCTGGGAGCCATTCATCAGGGAGCTAATGATCTTCCTAATTATCTCCATCACCTCCGGCAGTCGATGGTGGAAATATGCAGCACCCACTCTTTTCACTGAATTCTCCATCCAGAAATAGAAGTACTTCTGGACCACTTGAGTCCATTTGGCATCTGTTGACCTCGCTGTGTCACCATGACTCTACCCAGCTAACGACCCCCCCAATGGGATCAGGAGGTCACTGGAGATCTTCCCAATTAAAAAAATAATAATTACGGCTAAACCCAGCACGTCTATTAAGTGTGTACTTGGTGATCTACCTGCCGTGGGTCCAGTCCCTGCCTTTTGCCTGGCACAACTCCCCATCTCACGTGAACAACATTTATGGAGGCGGAGGGGCTCGTGCACTTGACCTGTGGTCTCTGCGGTCTCACCACTTACATCGACATATCCGCTTTCTGGAATAAGCCGCTCTGAAGCATCTGTGTGATCAAAATGTGGGCTAGGATGAATCATACCCTGAAAATAACTTTGGTGTGTTCAGACGTCAAGGGAACCGGTCATTCTACAACCTGCATTGCTGAGCCATGTGGCTTCCTAATAGGAGGCATTACGGGCCAAATCCTCAAAGACGGCGCGCAACGTAACTTTTCAGAGTTAAGTTACACTGCCGCAAATCTCCCAAGTTAGGTGCCGATCCACAAAGCACTTACCTGGAAATTTGCGGCGCTGTAACTTAACTCCGTCCGGCACAAGGCGTTCCTAATACAAATGGGCGATTCCCATTTAAATTAGGCGCGCTCCCGCGCCGGACGTACTGCGCATGCTCCGTCGGGTAACTTGCCCGACGTGCATTGCGCTAACTGACGTCGCTCCGACGTCATTTGCTTAGACGTTAACGTAAATGGCGTCCAGCGCCATTCACGAACGTCTTACGCAAACGACGAAGAATTTCAAATTCGACGCGGGAACGACGGCCATACTTAACATGGCTTAAGAGAGCTAGGGCTGAGCCCTAGTTTTACGCGGCGGAAATCGACGTAAACGACGTAGAATTAGTGCGACGGGCCCGTCGGAACGTTCGTGGATCGCCGTAAGTGTTCATTTGCATATTCTAGGCCGGCCGCAATGGCCTCGCTACCTAGCGGCCGGCCTAGAATTGCATCCTTAAGATCCGACAGTGTAATTCAATTACACATGCCGGATCTTCTGCCTATCTATGGGAAACTGAGTCTGTGGATCAGTTCCATAGTTAGGACCAGGGATACGACGGAGTAACAGCAGTTACTCCGTCGTATCTCTTTTGAGGATTTGGCCCTACAAGTCCTCTATACGCCGCAATCGTCTTCAGGGTAAAAAAAAAAAAAAATTCAAATTTCGACGCGGGAACGAACCCAGATGCCGTCGTATCTTGGTTTGAGGATTCAAACTAAAGATACGACGCGGGAAATTTGAAAGTACGCCGGCGTATCAGTAGATACACCGGCGTACTCTCTCTGTGGATCTGGCCCTTAGTGTCTACAAAATAGGGGATAGTTTTATGTATTATTATTATTATTTATTAATATTTTTCTTTACTAGCAATGGCGGTGATCGATTTTTATCATGACTGCGACATTATGGCGGACACATCTGACACTTGACACCATTTTGGGACCATTTCTATTTTTACAGTAATCAGTGCTATAAAAATGCACTGATTACTGTAAAAATGACACTGGCAGTGAAGGGGTTAGCCTGTAGGGGGTGCTGAAGGGGTTAAAGGAGTTGTAAAGGGAAAAAAAAAAAATCACCCTAATGCAATCTATCTGATGAGGCCGCCCCCTCTCCTGAGCACCCGTTTTACTTACCTGACCCCTCGAAAGTCCCGCGCTCGGTCCCGAGATCCTCTTCGCCGCTCAGCCTGATTGGCTAGAGCGGATGGATTGAGAGCAGCGCAGCCATTGGCTGGCGCTGCTGTCACTCACATCCAGTGACGTGGCGCGCCGAGGGGCAGGGCCCAGTGATACAGCGAGCGGCTATGGCCGCTCGCTGTATCACGGGAGCATGCCCGCAAGGACTCATCACCAAGCGAGCTCTCTCACATGAATGTGATGAGTTCTTGCGGGGAGGACCAGAGACAGCCGCCGAGGGACCCCAGAAGACGTGGATTGGGGCCACTCTGTGCAAAACGAACTGCACAGTGGAAGGAAGTATGACATGTTTGTTATTTTAAATAATTTTTTTTCCTTTAGTGACACTTTGAGTGTGTCCTAGGGAGGGATTCTAACTGTTAGGGGGCGTGGCTGCGAGTGACACATCACTGATCCCGATGACAAGGAACAGATGATTAGTGACAGGTCACTAGGAATAATGGGGAGATGTTGCGTTTACACTGATGATCTCCTCATTCTTCAGCTCTGTGACCCGATTGCGGGACACCGGCTAGGGTTGCCACCTGTCCAGGATTCACCCGAAAAGTTCGGGTTTTCAATCAGGTGTCTGGGTTTTAGTCTACCTGAAACCCGGACACATTATTCAGACCAGGCTGTGGCTCCCCAAGTAACCAAGATAGTCATACACAAAACTGTTGCCGCTGCAGGCGGCTGTTTGGGGGCAGGTTTGGCATCACTGAAGGGTGGGGTGGTGATGTCAGCCAGCAAGAGCAATTTGGCCACACCCACTGGCGCGCTCTGTGCAATGTTACTACTTTCCTTGGGGCACCCAAATGTCTCCCAGGTCTTTTATAATCCTATAGTGTTCAGGGGTCTTCAAACTATGGCCCTCCAGTTGTTCAGGAACTACAATTTCCATCATGCCTAGTCATGTCTGTGAATGTCAGAGTTTTACAATGCTTCATGGGATGTGTAGTTCCGCAACAGCTGGAGGGCCGTAGTTTGATGATCCCCGATAATAGGAATGTCAAAATCAGGTAACCCATAAAAAAGGATTATAGTTCTGCTAATGGGGAAAGTAAAACTCATGGCATTTCTATTAAATCACCAGTAGATGGCAGCATAGAGTAAAAAGCCTGAATGACAGAAAGCACATTCTAAAGGAACCATTGCTAATAGCAGGGGGAACCAAAAGACTGACCTTTGTTTCTGGTGGAACACAGAGGCAGTTGCTGCCCAGTCTATCATTCTGAAGGTCACGTGTTTGTGTCATTGCAGAAACTTTTTAATAAAAACACTTCTGGTTTCACCCAGCCCGCTCCCTTCGCACATTGGAATTATTGACCATACTTTCAGCATATATGCAACATTTACTGCAAAAAATTATAATAATGCGCCGCAAGTGTTCGGGTTTGGCTTGAAGAAAAGGTGGCAACCCTAACACTGGCGGACATCGAGTCCGCGGGTCCCGCGGGCACAGTCACGGAGCTCTCGACAGGGTTGTGAGCACGGCGGCGCATGCGCGACCGTCAAATTAAAGGGGACGTATATATACACGCCAATTTGCCCAGCCGTCCTTAACCAGTTAACCAGCACATGAATGAACAGATCATGGTAGACCATGGATGCCCCCAAATCTGCACTTTTTGCCAGAGGGCAGGAAATTTATATCCACTATAGAATGTACCAACGTTAAATGAAAACTGTGATACAAAGTATTTTATAACCAGTTTTCCACCTTATAAACATTGCTGCCTTAAGACATTGCCGACCAGTCACAGAACAGCTGCAGTCCTGCGGCAGGGTTCTACCCCATACCAACACATGGAAAGTGACTCAGGGTGGGAAAGCGAGGAATTCGGAGATTTATATGTAGAGGTGAGCAGCTACATCTTAACCAGCTTTGAAAATGATTCAACAACTCTTCTTGGCAGCTGCTGGGTGGAAGCCGACCTCAACACTCACGCTGGTGACATGTTAATTTGGGACCACCACAGAGTCTCCGGTTGCTAGTACAGAAAAGGGAACTTCGAAAGATGCCAGTCGATACTGCAACACCATACCAGCAGTTGGTGGACACCATTGAGAAAACCCTGAAAGTGCATCAAAGGTCATGCGTAGCTGAAAAGAAAAAATTCAACAAGCTTCCTGTATGCTTTCTAGGCAGCCTTGTCGCATCAAATCGCTTAAGACATTTACATATGGAAGAGGCTCAAGAGAGCAGAGCTGGAACCAGGGAACACATTAGCACAATATAGGGCAAGGGTGTCCAAACTTTTTTCAAAGAGGGCCAGATTTGATGAAGTGGACATGCATGAAGGCCGAC
This sequence comes from Rana temporaria, assembly GCF_905171775.1. NCBI lineage: Eukaryota > Metazoa > Chordata > Amphibia > Anura > Ranidae > Rana > Rana temporaria. The sequence continues at coordinate 12,224,428 of NC_053493.1, forward strand.
CATTTTGCCCATAATTCTTCGAACCATTAAAATTTGGTCTAAGTTTGTTTGTTCAAGCTCTAATACACGGCCCAACAAGAATTCTCTTGCCTTTGTGGCTGTGTGTGGTGAAGAGATGAGCTTGGGCGTGTTATTTGGTTATACCGTATTTATCAGCGTATAACACACACCTTCACTTTAGGAGGGAAGTTCCAGGCAAACAAATACAAATTTAAATTAAGAACTGTGAAGCAAAATAAGGGTCAGAACCCATCAATGCAGCCTGATCAATGCCCATCTGCAGCCTCGCCATTGCCATGAATGTAGCCTTACCATTGCCATCAGTGCAGCCTGATCAACGCCCATCTGCAGCCTCGGATGGGATAGTGAGGGGGGCGGCAGAGCACCAACAGATTACATAGAGGAGAATATTCTGTTTGCACAGCGGCCTCTTTAATCCAAAGTCACACCTACTATGATAGACAGCAGAACAGTTGTCCAATGGCAGCCCAGGAGATGGGACTTCCTATTACAGATGCCGCCAAGTAAACAGGAGATTCTCTTGTATGTAATCTGATGGCACTCATCCCACCCCCTGAGGCCCCGTACACACGAGAGGATTTATCCGCAGATATGGTCCAGCGGACCGTTTCCGCGGATAAATCCTCTTGAGGATTTGCGAGGATTTTGATCCGATGGAGTGTACTCACCATCGGATCGAAATCCGCGCCGAAATCCCATCGCGATGACGTGTCGCGCCGTCGCCGCGATGATGACGCGGCGACGTGCGCGACGCTGTCATATAAGGAATTCCACGCATGCGTCGAATCATTACGACGCATGCGGGGGATTCATTCGGACGGATTGATCCGGTGAGTCTGTACAGACCAGCGGATCAATCCGTTGGGATGGATTCAAGCGGATAGATTTGAAAGCATGTCTTCAAATTTTTATCCGCTTGAAATCCATCCCAGGGGATAAAAATCTGCGGAAACAGATCCGCTGGATTGTACACACCAGGGGATCTATCCGCTGGAGCCGGTCCGCGGATCAATTCCAGCGGATGGATCCTCTCGTGTGTACGGGGCCTCAGAGGCAGCGCTGATAAATACTATTAGGCCTCGTACACACGACCGAACATGTTTGCTGAAACTGGTCCGCGGACCAGTTTCCGCGGACATGTTCGGTCGTCTGTACGGCCGACCGGACCGGATTCCCGGCCGAGCGGACAGGTTTCCAGCGGACAAATGTTTCTTAGCATGCTAAGAAACATGTCCGCTGGAAGCCTGTCCATCGGACATGTTCGGTCGTCTGTATGACTCACCGGACATGTCCGCTCGGCCGAAAGCCCTCGCATGCGTCGAAGTGATTCGACGCATGCGTGGAAGCATTGACCTTCCAGGGTCGCGCACGTCGCCGCGTCATCGTCGCGGCCACGTCACCGCATATCCTGTCCGCGGGGAATTTGGTCTGATGGTGTGTACAGCCATCAGACCAAATGATCCCAGCGGACATGTCCGATGAAAACGGTCCGCGGACCGGTTTCATCGGACAGGTCCCGTCGTGTGTACGAGGCCTTAAAGACTATACTTGGTTTGTTTGATTCTGAACGCAACATGTTAGTTGAGAGAGCTGATCACCTTGGCCTCTGTACAATGTAGGAGATGGGCCGACTCCTGCTGGAGCTCCTGCTATTGTGAGAAGGGGTCTTGTGTTTATACTTATGATAATGTATCATCTACTGTGTGAAGCTCGGTGACAACAAGTCTGACCTGTAGTGAAATCCTGACGGGCACATCGGCTGCTTTAAGGGATTAGTTAATTAGCTCATGTTAATTTGGTTTCTGTTTACAGGTGTATTGTTATGACTTGTACACACGACCAGTTTTTCCTGTCGGGAAAACTGCCATGAAAGCTTTTGGCCAGGAAAACTGGCCATGTGTATGCTCCATGGCAGTTTTCCCGACAGGAAAACCGCCAGGAAAAATTAGAACATGTTCTCTTTTTTCCTACCACGATTCCCGGCGGTCTTTTTCCCCAGCAGTTTCCTTATGGGTGAAGCATACACACGGCCGGGATTCCTGGCCAAAGCTCTCACCACAGTTTCCCCAACGGGAAAACCTCTGGTGTGTACACGGGGAAAGTGACCGAGCAGGTTCTTGGTTCCCCCCCCCCCCCGGGATTCCCGGCAGACTTTTTACCTGCGGGAATCCCGATCGTGTGCACAGGACATTAGAGTAATACGAGCAGGAGGGGGGGAACCTCCTCTTTAACTGTATATAAGACTTGTATTCCTGTTCTAATAAACAGTTCATGTTCAGCAAACAAATGAGTATCGTCTTGTTTGTTGTTGATAGCGGTTGGAATATCTGCTTTCTATATTCAGACTGGGAGGAAGTGGTATATGACGAAAGCACGCAAGTGGAGTGTGGGACGTTTCGTTATAGGGCACTATTCATTCCAAGGACATCAATGAGGAGGAATGGTTTACTTCACTGAATGCCAGGACATTTCCATCTCGGACTGGCCCCTTTTATCTCCCCCCCCCCCCCCCCCCCGTCAGACAGTAAACTGGCCCTTTTAAAAAAGTTTTAAGACCTGCTCTATATAGATCTTCCTCTTGTTGGTGATCCCTCTTGTGATACAAGGGAAGCTGCTGTAGAGTAAATCGGGGCTTCTCCCCAGAGGAACCCATCTAATTGTTTAGGTCTTGGGAAACCCCTGCTAAAAAAAAAAAAAAAAAAGCTGTCCGATTCCTCTAGAATTTTAGTTTAGCCTCACAGCAATGACAGGGCCCAGGGCAGCTGCCCATTTTGCCCTGCCTTAAAGACTAAAGACGGCCCTGACTACCTCCACTGAAAGTCTATTCCAAGAATTTTACAGATGTGGATGCTTGGAATAGACTTTCAGTGGAGGTAGCGGGAGTCAGTCAACAGTAAACGCTGGGGAAAACCTAGATCTATAATCCAATACATTTATATGGAGAGCTTGGGAAGACTAGGTGGACCATTCTGCCTTTTCTAATAACAATTCTGTTTTTTTTTTTTAGGTTTCTCTATACCTCGAAAGCCAAAGAAATGGGCAACTACAAGTTTTAGCTAATGGGGCATCCAGCTGCAGGGCCGTCTTAATAGCATCATGGGCCCCTGGGCAAAGTAATGCTCTGGGGGCCTCTACCAGCTTGCCCCAATTTACACACCAAAGTATAAATAGATAATAGAATAAACTAAGCATATATTAGTACTTTCAATAAAATTGCCAGACAAGCCAACGCAAAGAACACAGTATGGGGGAGACAGGTGGGCACAGTACAGGTTCTGGGACCAGTCTGGGACACAGCTATCACGGGACAGCTTAGTAAAAAGTGACTGTCCCAGCAAATCCAGGACAGTTGGCAAGTATGATGTAATGCAAGATCATCATGGGGCCCCCACGCACCTGGGGCCCCTGGGCAATGCCCAGGGATGCCCATGCATTAAGACAGCCCTGTCCAGCTGTAGGAGAGAAAATAGCCAGAAGATAAAACAGGCCACACAAGTAAAATTCATCTCTAACTCATGAGAAATTGGGAGAACTAAGATTTGTGATGGCTGCACAAAAAAACTCCATCACTGCCAGTCTTTGGCAGCTGAAGAACCAAATGGATAGTGTGCTCCCTCATTAACAGACCATTATTAGGAGAATACAGTTCAGAGACGTGAAAAAGGCAAAACTAGTTGTCGAAAAAGCAAACTTCCAAAAGACGGCGAAACCCTGGCAGTGACCTATTCCTCACACCAGAAAGCAGACGCCACTGTATAGGTTGGTACCAGCCCGCCGTGCCAGTACCAGACCGGGTACAACTGTGTTAATCAGCTCCTCATGTCACAAGTCAGTAAAGCTTTGAAGTGCAACAGAAAAGCGCAGTCATGTTTGTACCCCCCCCCCCCCCCCCCAACTGCAGTCTGCTGATACACCAAACACGCCGTGAGAATGCAGAGGAGAGGGATTCTGGGATTAAAATACCAAAAATAGACCATTGTTAATTACAGTTCTGCATTCTCATGTCAGATTTCATTACTCTGTTCAATTACATATGTTTTTGCTGCTGGCCAGCAAACCAATTTATCAGATAGTCATGAGGGTGGATATCACTGGGCGGCTCATTCTTCATCAACCGCAAGAAGAAAATCAAAGAGAACCATCCATGTTTAAAGGGCCAGCCCACCCAAATGAAATCTAGGTGGAGTCTGGCAAGTTGGGTCACATGAAGCCATCTAACTCTTGAGGGTTCCATCGCCAAGATCTCCCTCCATTAGTTGGCGAGTGACCACCTTGAAATTTATTGGTGGTCCACTCCTATATTCACTGTTATTTAAAGTTAACCCGTGACCATGCTATGAGCAATCCAGTAGAGTGGAACCTGGTTCCAGGAAAATGGTTGTAATCCAAAGTGTTCGCATATCAAAGCGAGTTTCCCCATTGAAGTCAATGGAAAATGAAAATAATTTGTTCTGCATTGACTTCTATATGGCGCCTGCGCAGTCAGCTCTACCGTCTAAGCCGACTCGCAGTTCGGCTACTTTCAGAAACTCGTGACGCGCCTTATCCGCCGGGGGGAAGTTATTCTCAAGACGTCAATCATCTGGGTGAAGTCCCACATGACACTGCGCCTCTGCATAGGAACGCCTACTCCCGCGGGAGTGATCACCCGGAAGCCGGGTGGAAAATAGCAATAATACGGTATGTACAGCAAAAAAAAAAACACAAACAAACAGCATACTGTAAATGTTGGAAGAATGTAATGTTATATACATGTTTTTAGGGCGAACCTCTGCTTTAAGCCAATAAGCCAGATCACTGCTGAAAGAGGGAGCAGTTTCAGCTAGGGATTCCAGTTACTTCTGGGAGAGGGAGAGGTTGCATTGGGTGGCCAAGTCAATGATGGGAGGGAGAGTAGGATGAGCTGAGCTGCAGAGACATTGTTAGGCGGGGGGAGCGGGTTGAGCCAAGCCACTGCTTGGAGGGGGGGAGATGCTTGAGCCAAGCCACTGCTTGGAGGGGGGAGATGGTTGAGCCAAGCCACTGCTTGGAGGGGGGAGAAGGTTGACCCAAGCCACTGCTTGGAGGGGGGAGCAGGCTGAGCCAAGCCACTGCTTGGAGGGGGGGAGATGGTTGAGCCAAGCCACTGCTCGGAGGGGGGAGATGGTTGAGCCAAGCCACTGCTTGGAGGGGGGAGAAGGTTGACCCAAGCCACTGCTTGGAGGGGGGAGCAGGCTGAGCCAAGCCACTGCTTGGAGGGGGGAGCAGGCTGAGCCAAGCCACTGCTTGGAGGGGGGAGCAGGCTGAGCCAAGCCACTGCTTGGAGGGGGAGCAGGTTGAGCCAAGCCACTGCTTGGAGGGGGGAGCAGGTTGAGCCAAGCCACTGCTTGGAGGGGGGAGCAGGTTGAGCCAAGCCACTGCTTGGAGGTGGGAGCAGGTTGAGCCAAGCCACTGCTTGGAGGGGGAGCAAGTTGAGCCAAGCCTCTGCTTGGAGGGGGAGCATGTTGAGCCAAGAGGCCCAATCACTGCTCGGATAGGCAGCAGGGTGAGCTGGGCTACAGAGAAACTGCTGGGATGGGGAGCAGGGGGAGAGAAGCTGAAAATAGGAAGATAGTCTAGAAACAAAGGCTCTAATAGAATTATGTATGGAAAAAAAGGGGGGGGGGTAAGAAGAGGTGACAAACCTCAGGATTTTTAAGGTGTTTTAATAGGGAAACATATAATCAATTACAAATTGATAAAATAGATTTAAATTTTATTACAACAATTAAAAAACGTGTGTATATATATATATATATATATACACACACACACACACACACTACCATTCGACATGTTTCACTTTACAAAGCTTCTTCAGGAGACTTCATAAATAAATAAATGCTATGCAGCGCACCTGAAGTCTCCTGAAGAAGCTTTGTAAAGCAAAACACGTCGAGTGGTAGTGTGTGTGTGTATGCTTGTGAACAGAACTCTCTCTGATAAGGATGAAATATTTCCCGAAAATCCAGAGGTTTGTCACCTCTTCTCCCCCTTTTTTCTTCATGAATTTATTGGAATGCAGTGTTTTCATCTGACCTCTTAGCCTCACTCTTTGAAAAATATATCTAATAGAATTTAGTTTACTGTAAGCAAGTTTTTTTATTTTTTTTATAGGTAAAGCTTGCCACTTTGAAATTAAAAAATGTTGAGCGAAGCTCGGAGCCAACTTAGATTCGAGAGATCCTTTCTGACGTCAAGTACAAAAAATACTTCCATTCTTACTATGGGGCAGTCAGCAAGGCAGGTATCCAAACAGCCATAACATGCCAGGGTTAGTCCAAACCGGCCAGCAATGCACAAAAGGAAAAAGCAGGTGGCATTTCAAACCCCACCAAGCAAACACCAGACTCATCAAGAGCACAAAAAGTTTAACAAATATGCAAATATTTAAGCTTCATCTTGCATGCAAGTTCCTAGTCCTATACAGCATGCACTCGATTCACCCAAAACATAACATTTTTCATATTGCTGTTGCATGCAGGCGGAGCAGAGAACTAGAGCACAGATATCTGCCAGAGCATTCAAGAGATAAAAAGGATGCCAAGTGGCAATTTGACCACCTGACAGCACCCCAAAAATGTTATATTTGTTCAGTTGGATGTTAATTCAATGTATGCTCCTCCATCCCATTAGGTGGCCAAGTCAATGCTGGGAGGGAGAGTAGGGTGAGCTGAGCTGCAGAGTCATTGTTAGGTGTAGGGTGACCACATTTCCAAACTACCATTCAGGGACACCCTCCCTTCCCAAAAATCAGCTTGTGCTGTACCGAATCACAGCACAGTGATTGGACACAAGAGATTTATGATTTCTCCAATAACAAGCAGGGGGTGGGATTGTGCTCCTCCAGGCATTCCCGGCCAGGACAAGTACTGTCAGTGAGTAAAGCTGTGATGTGACGGCCTTTTTTGGGAGCATCAGATTGGCCCAGGGGGGTGGCTGTGTGTCAGTTTCATTCTGGGACACTGTATTGTCCTGGAATGAATGTGCCCGGGACAGACCTGCAAAATGCGGGACTGTCCCGGGCAATCTGGTCACCCTAGTTAGGAGGGGGGGAGAGCAGGTTGAGCCAAGAGGCCCAGTCACTACTAGGCGGGGGGAAGGGGGGCAGGGCCAGCCACTGCTTGGAGGGGGAGCATGTTGAGCCAAGAGGCCCAATCACTGCTGGGATGGGGAGCAGGGTGAGCTGGGCTACTGAGAAACTGCTGGGATGGGAGGGGGAGACTAGAAGCCATCCATGTTTCAAAATTGCCCCAAAACGGTTAGTCTCAAGCACAATAAATAAATAAAACATTTTTAAGGTTCATAGCGCTGCTACTCCAAATTGTATCCTACAGTTATCCATATAGAGCAACTGTGCAACTCTGTACTGCCCAATTATCGTCGGCACTGACAGGTCCTCTCACCCCCTGCTCAGCTGTTATGTATACAAATGGCTTTCCTACCCATAACATTCGTCCTAGCTAATCAACCTTTTGCTGAATACCGTTGTACAGTATATGGAGGGAGTCGATCGTTCTACAGCCCATCCTGCTGCAGGGAACCCCGCCACCGATGAACCTGCAACATGCTTCCCACTGTAAAACTGGCAAGACTTAAGTTCAATTAGAGAGAACAAAATCAAACGGCGTGTATAATTTGTACGCAGGTCGAGCGCCGCTGTCCCGCATTCAGTCTGCAGCAGGAAACCCTATCAGTTTCTAAGTTTGGAAAGCAGTCCTGGCATTGGGTTAGGTTACTCAATGCAATAAAAATCCCACTAGGATTTGAATACAACACGTCCGGGGAGGAGGGAAGGGGGGTTTCCAAGATCTCTGATAAGGGGGGGATGCGAAGAGGTAACAAGAGGGGGGAGGGATATACAATTTTCACACAGTAAGCGAGACAGATGTCAGCTGTTCGGTCAGGTAATAAATCACGCAAACATGAACCTGGGACGTGCGATGGGCGCAAACGCCAATCAAATTAGATGGGAATTTGGATTTCTATTTTATGGTTTCATTGGGAAAAGGTTCCCCCTCACTTCCTGTAAAAAGACAATGGTCAACCGAGCAAATCCTATAGAATAGAATAGTCAATGGTCAACCGAGCAAATCTCGCAGATAGAATACAGAAAAGTCCAAACCTTCTCCGCTATCCGAAATAAGATTTGGCCAGTGTTCCACTTTTGCACATCAATGTAAAAATTTGAATTAGTGTCTTCCCACACAGAAAGCAAGACGTTAAATGCATTCTCCGTACCTACAAATTAAGATGTCTAGACTCTTTGTTGGTTCCGTTTTAGATCCCCTCACCCCCCTTCCTATCCAGTCCTGAACTCATCCCTCTATTCTTTCTACAGTCCACTAAAACTTGGAACGCGACACTTCAGAGCACCAGGCTGTGGTTTTAGGTGTGGCCATTTTTGACATCCAATTGCTGGAGGGGGGAGGGGGGTTGATACCATCGTAGAATTCTCCAACTTTGGAGAAAAGTCGAACAATTTATAATAAACCTAGTGAGGCCATGATCTACGTAAAGCCTCGTACACACGATGGGTTGACCAGAGGACAACGGTCTGAAGGACCGTTGTCTTAGGTTAACCGATGAAGCTGACTTGCACGTCCGTCGCGCCCACACACCATCGGTTAAATAACCGATCGTGTCAGAACGCGGTGACGTAAAACACAACGACGTGCTGAAAAAAACGAAGTTCAATGCTTTCAAGCATGCGTCGACTTGATTCTGATGGTTGTGCCTACTAACAATCGGTTTTGACCTATTGGTTAGGAGTCCATAGGTTATTTTTAAAGCAAGTTGGCTTTTTTTTAACCTATGGTTAAATAATCTATGGGGCCCACACACGATCGGTTTTGTCCGATGAAAACGGTCCTTCAGACCGATGTCCTCTAGTTAAAGCGGGAGTTCACCCTAAAAAAAAAATTTAAGATTAGATTCATGCTCATTTTGTCAAGGGGAATCGGGTAGTTTTTTTAAAAACTAAGTCGTACTTACCGTTTTAGAGAGCGATCTTCTCCGCCGCTTCCGGGTATGGTCTTGGGGACTGGGCGTTCCTTCTTGATTGACAGTTTTCCGTCAGGCTTCCGACGGTCGCATCTATCACGTCACGAGTAGCCGAAAGAAGCCGGACGTCGGTGTGGCTCTATACGGCGCCTGCGCACCGACGTTCGGCTACTTTCGGAAAATCGTGACGCGATAGATGCGACCGTCGGAAGCCTGTCGGAAGACTGTCAATCAAGAAGGAACGCCCAGTCCCGCAGCCCATACCAGGAAGCGGCAGAGAAGATGTATCTCTAAAACGGTAAGTACGGCTTTGATTTAAAAAAAAAACTACCAGATTCCCCTTCACAAAATGAGCATCCATCTAATCTTAAAAATTGTCATTTCCGGGTGAACCTCCACTTTAACCTATCGTGTGTACGAGGCCTAACCAGTAACATTTTGTTTTACTTTATGGCAAGGGGTTAGTTGACCCTTTACAATAAAATGTTTTTCTATTTACAATTGTGGAATCTGAAGATCTCAATGCAGGGCCGTCTTAATAGCGTCATGGGTCCCTGGGTAAAGTCATGCTCTGGGGCCCCTACAATGATGACAGTACAGGTAAACAGACATCAAGTAGGTAGGAGGCAGACTGCCTCCCCTGTGTATCTATCACTCGGTGCCATGATGGGGCCCCCAATTTTGGGGCAGCGTGGGCTCAAGGACCAGCTGCTTTGGGGAAAGTGCAGGCCCCCCCCCATGCAGCTGGGGCCCCTGGGCAGTGCCCAGGTGTGCCCTTTCATTAAGACAGCCCTGCCGCAACGCAAAAGTTAACATTTGCCATCATAGAGAGACCTCTAGAAAAATGTTAATGGTGTCGAAACAGTAGCTTGAAAATGTGAGCTTTTGCCCTAAATCCCTCTTGGAAAAATAATTGCAGAGTCCTTCCTGCACCTTTAGAGTCGGTTCACACATAGGCGGCACGACTTTGGGGGCCACTCTGCAAGTCGTCCTGAGGACGACTTCAGAGGCGATTTTCAAAACGACTTCTGTATAGAAGTCAATGCAGATCGCCCCGAGCCGCCCCCGAAATACTACAGGAACCTTTTTTCTAAGTCGGAGCGACTTGCGTCGCTCCTATTAGAACGGTTCCATTGCAGTGAATGGGACACCGCCTGTCGTGTCGCCCCAGTGTGAACCGGGTCTAACCCTCTTCGCTGTATATCTGCATTCCAAGAGCACCACTTCTTCTGACTGCTAGTCTCAGATTCAACCTCAAGTCCAATCGTTGTTAAGTTTGTTAAATTCGCCCCTTTTTAACAAATGAAACCACCAAGCTCCTCATTCACTCCCTCGTTCTCTCTCGCCTTGACTATTGCAACTCTCTTCTCATTGGCCTGTGCCTCCATAGTCTCCATAGGCTCCTCCCCTCTTCAGTCTATCATGAATGCTGCTGCCAGACTTATCCACCTTACCAACCACTCAATGTCTGCTAACCCTCTCTGCCAATCCCTACACTGGCTCCCGATCGCCCAGCAAATTAAATTCAAAATACTAACCACAACTTACAAAGCCATTCACAACTCTGCCCCGAGCTACATCACCGATCTTGCCTCCAAACATATCCCAAACCGTCCTCTCCGCTCTTCTCAAGACCTTCTACTGTCAAGCTCTCGTCTCCTCCTCCCATGCTCGTCTCCAGAGCCTCTCCCATCCTATGGAACTCGCTACCTCAACCTGTCCGGCTATCCCCTACTCTTGCTACCTTCAGGCGATCCCTGAAAACTCATCTCTTCAGGGAAGCCTATCACGTCGCCAACAAATAATTTACCACTTCCATCAGATCATTCCCCACAATTTACAACCTTTTGTCCCACCTGCCCCACCCTATTAGATTGTAAGCTCTTCTGAGCAGGGCCCTCTTAGTCCTCTTGTATTTTATTGTATTATAACTGTATTGTCTCACTTTTATATTGTAAGGCACTGCATACACTGTAGGCACTGTGTTAATGCCACTACTGTGCTGTTCCCCGTTATCCTTGCTGGAGAGAAAGTCTTACCTCAATTCTCATTAAGCCATGGGACCTAACAGTATGATCTCTCTGAGCCTGCCCCCCCTCCCCCGACCAATGTAGCTGGAGAGCAGAAAGTAATGAGTGAGGTGGAGGATTGCAAAAATGACCACTCCGGTGCAGCGCTCACTGAAAGTTGCCCTGACATGACAGCGGCAGCCTTCCCGTTTGTGCAGTTTTCTTCTCCTTGTGCTCTATGTAAGTGTCCAACAGTTCAGCCTGAGCACTGTGAGCAGACTGGTCTCAATGTGTGCTGTGCGGTGTCAATGTGCGCTGGATTGTACTTCCTCCCGCTGTGCTGCAGCTCCTCTCCTCTCTGCCAGCCTGAATAAAAGGGGGAAGTGGGGACATGCAAGCGTGGAGCCGCACACACAGGCTCCTGATGATGAGATGAATGGGAGAGGGAGAGAGAGGATGGATGGGAGTTGCAGAGGAGACAGCAAGATAATGGGGAAGAGACCCAGTTCTAGTACCCTGTCCCTCTGATCTGCCCCCAGTGCCCTGTCCTTCTGATCTGCCCCCAGTGCCCTGTTCCTCTGGTCTGACCCCAGTGCCCTGTCCCTCTGGTCTGACCCCAGTGCCCTGTCCCATTTTGTTAAAGTTGTTGTTGGTAATATTTAATTTTATAACTTGATTCTGCATAAAACATTTAACAGTGTCATTCCATGAGATAATCTACGAGGGCATGTTTACGGGTGCAATTAGGCGCAGGGCAGTGTATGAATTAGGTGGGGCAACTGGTGGCGAGTAACTCTTGAGGCCTGGCTAGTAGCTCAGGACTTGAAATTTTGAGCCCTGATAATGTCGATTGTGTCTTCTGAGCTAAAAGACGGCAAGTCTGTCCTAAAGGTCATGTCTCTGAGTCACCTAGGCTGTCTAAACGATTAGAAAATTAGCTTGTGTTAATTAGGTTTCTGGTTACAGTTTGTATGGTCCTCCTTGTGCATATATTTGTGTGAGATCTCAAATAAAGAGGTGACTCCTGATGTACTCCAAGACTGGTGTGGTCTGGTGACTGTGGGTTAAAGAGTCATGGACAGTGCTGGTTCTGGACAGAAGAAGCATCAACGGCGGACCTAGTCCTGGGTTTGTCACACACACATTCCTGAAATACCTTAAAGCGGGAGTTCACCCTAAAAAAAATTTAACCTTAGATTGATGCTCATTTTGTCTAGGGGAATCGGCAATTTTTTTTAAATCGAAGCTGTACTTACCGTTTTAGAGATCGATCTTCTCCGCCGCTTCCGGGTATGGTCTTCGGGACTGGGCGTTCCTATTTGATTGACAGTCTTCCGACAGGCTTCCGACGGTCGCATGCATCGCGTCACGAGTAGCCGAAAGAAGCCGAACGTCGGTGTGGCTCTATACGGCGCCTGCGCACCGACGTTCGACTACTTTCGGAAAATCGTGACGCGATGGATGCGACCGTTGGAAGCCTGTCAATCAAATAGGAACGCCCAGTCCCGCAGCCCATACCCGTGGCGGAGAAGATCGCTCTCTAAAACGGTAAGTACAGCTTCGATTTTAAAAAAAAGACAAAATGAGCATCAATCTAAGGTTAAAAATTGTCATTTCCGGGTGAACCTCCGCTTTAAGTCTATATAAATTTTATGGGAAGGATTTTGTTGAATGGTCCGACTTGGTCTCTTATTGGCCCTTTCCAATCTTTGGGCCCTCATATGACGAAGTCCCTGCCTTTAAAATTCAAGCCCATCACCCCAACCATAGGAACATGAACCTGCTTCTTTAACTCCGCCATAAAGAGCCAAGAGTTGACCCCATGCACAGTAAAGTGAAACATAAAAAAAAGTCCTCGGCTCCAGGTTATAGCCCGGGAAGCCATAAAAACAGGCGTGAAATCATTCCTGAGAGCTCCGCTAATGAATGGAGGAGAAGAGATCACTGTGTGTGTTCCAGCTTCCTGCGGTTCCTCTAGTTTTGCCGGCAGGTAGACCTAGATCTGCCCTGTAACATATTAGCGAGGTTTGCAGCGGGGGGCCCCGCTGTTTTTATTGGCCTCCTCTATAGGACAGGCAGCTGGAGGGTCAGGGGGATGAATTGGAAATTGGGGCTCCGTCATCCTCGCTTACACAAGTGAAACCACCAACAATTCCTCCATTCTGGATGAATCTTTCCAGCAGAGACGGACATTTCGTTCATATGGAAAGTCACGCCTGAAATAATGGCGATTAAGTGAACTGCTTTGGTTGTCAGTATATGCTTTTTTCCCCCCCACATTAAAGTGGAGGTTCACCCGGAAATACAATTTTTAACCTTAGATTGATGCTCATTTTGTCTAGGGGAATCGGGTGTTTTTTTTAAATCGAAGCAGTACTTACCCTTTTAGAGATACATCTTCTCTGCCGCTTCCGGGTATGGACTGGGCGTTCCTTCTTGATGGATGCGACCATCGGAAGCCTGTCAATCGCGTCACGATTTTCCGAAAGTAGCCGAACGTCGGTGCGCAGGCGCCGTATAGCGCCGCACCGACGTTCGGCTACTCGTGACGCGATAGATGCGACCGTCGGAAGCCTGTCGGAAGACTGTCAATCAAGAAGGAACGCCCAGTCCCGAAGACCATACCCGGAAGCGGCGGAGAAGATCGCTCTCTAAAACGGTAAGTAATGCTTAGTTTTTAAAAAAAATACCCGATTCCCCTAGACAAAATGAGCATCAATCTAATCTTAAAAATTTTTTTTAGGGTAAACTCCCGCTTTAAGTGGCTCTAGCATCCGATCCGTTTCTCATGCATGGACTGAGGTCAGCTCAAAAAGAGGACCATCGTGAAATTCCGATAGCTTGTGTGATTATTGGCTGTTTTTTAAAAGTGTCACACAAATCAGCCCCTGCAACAGCATATCACCATGTGGCTTGCTCCAAAGTTACAATGCTGCAGTCTCACTACTAGAGACTGAAAAGAATGCCTCCTGCCTGCAGCAGACCGATGTAAATCTAGGCAACGTCACTGGGCTGCAGGGCTGGTGCTACCACTAGGCCAACTAGGCAACCGCCTAGGGTGCATTGCTGCCTAGGGGCGCCCAGCCACTGGTGTTTCTACTCTCTTCTTTCTGCAGCAAGCAACCAAGTCTCAGTACCAGCAGGCAGCCACCACTCCATTCACCAATGGACAGACCCATGTTATGAGACCAACGAAGACCAGGCTAGCAAAGACCAAGCTACCAAAAGACCAGGCTACCAAAGACCAGGCTACCAAAGACCAGGCTACCAAAGACCATGCTACCAAAGACCAAGCTACCAAAGACCAAGCTACCAAAGACCAGGCTACCAAAGACCAGGCTACCAAAGACCAGGCTACCAAAGACCAAGCTACCAAAGACCAGGCTACCAATGACCAGGCTACCAAAGACCAGGCGACCAAAGACCAAGCTACCAAAGACCAAGCTACCAAAAGACCAAGCTACAAAAGACCAAGCTACAAAAGACCAAGCTACCAAAAGACCAAGCTACCAAAAGACCAAGCTACCAAAGACCAGGCTACCAAAGACCAAGCTACCAAAGACCAGGTTACCAAAGACCAGGTTACCAAAGACCAGGCTACCAAAGACCAAGCTACCAAAGACCAGGCTACCAAAGACCAGGCTACCAAAGACCAGGCTACCAAAGACCAGGTTACCAAAGACCAGGCTACCAAAGACCAGGTTACCAAAGACCAGCCTACCAAAGACCAAGCTACCAAAGACCAAGCTACCAAAGACCAAGCTACCAAAGACCAAGCTACCAAAGACCAAGCTACCAAAGACCAAGCTACCAAAGACCAGGCTACCAAAGACCAGGCTACCAAAGACCAAGCTACCAAAGACCAGGCTACCAAAAGACCAAGCTACCAAAAGACCAAGCTACCAAAAGAACAAGCTACCAAAGACCAGGCTACCAAAAACCAGGCTACCAAAGACCAAGCTACCAAAGACCAAGCTACCAAAAGACCAAGCTACCAAAGACCAGGCTACCAAAGACCAAGCTACCAAAGACCAGGCTACCAAAGACCAGGCTACCAAAGACCAGGCTACCAAAGACCAGGCTACCAAAGACCAGGCTACCAAAGACCAAGCTACCAAAAACCAAGCTACCAAAGACCAGGCTACCAAAGACCAGGCTACCAAAGACCAGCCTAACAAAGACCAAGCTAACAAAGACCAAGCTACCAAAGACCAAGCTACCAAAGACCAAGCTACCAAAGACAGAGCTACCAAAGACCAAGCTACCAAAGACCAAGCTACCAAAGACCAAGCTACCAAAGACCAAGCTACCAAAGACCAGGCTACCAAAGACCAAGCTACCAAAGACCAAGCTACCAAAGACCAAAAGCATGTTTGACAGAAGCCGAGTGAATCTTAGTTCCAGTGGAAGGCATGGTAGCTTATACCAGGGGGAAGTATGAAAATTGGCTTGGTTAGGGAACTGGTGGTTCTCAGGAGGGTCAACCACCTTGGCAGTGGTGACAGGTTCCCAGTCTTGACCACTTGTCTTCCACCCTGCTAAACTGGTGCAATTTGAACTGGTATTTGTCACAACCCGCCGATGGACCTGAAACAACTAGCTGTGTTGCACAAGAGTTCCTCAACAAGGCCTTTGGGCCGTTTAATGTGAACCTGACCATAGTAGGTTTTCAACACGTCTTGCTGAAATTCTTTACCATGGGGCCCTTCGTATAGAACTGACCTAACACAATGCTAGGGAGTGCGACATGCAGACCATGCAACACATGCAAGGCTGAGCCTCAAGTTTAGAGAACTGCAAAGCAATCAAATGAAAGGGGTGGCAAGGGACAGTCAGGCTGGGAGGGAAGGGCTCAATAATGCTGGACATCCTTCAGCCAGGAAATGAGGTGGGCTCCAACTTGCTACAGCTTCTAATGCACAGTGTGAGATGCTCACATTGTGCAGTGGAAATCCTGACCGCAAGTCATTTCAGTCCAGAAGAGGAGGCTGTACAACTGTGCAAGACTGAAGGGAAGTCCGGAGGTCAGATTTAACCCCTTGTGTGCGCATGGATTTTTAGCAGGCCATATGTGAAGTCAGAAAGGGCACAACGTTGACAGATGTACGCTTCGTTCCTGAAGTTTGGTTTCCTGGAGAATGTAAATCCTTCAGCTAGTCCCAACTGCCCTCCATTCCTCTGCCCTGGATGTTCCTAGAGGCACGTTTTACTATAACAAATATTTTCCCAGAGCTGGGACACGGCGTAACCCTATGAGAGGGGACGCCGAGCATCTGCTGCCATTATTATTAGTATTATTTCATCACTAAACGCTCTTACAGATTGCTGAACGCTACAAACACACAGATCAGGACGCTACCAATTGCACAAGTCTATCAAATTCTTCTTTTGAAATTAATGAGAATTTTCACCTCAACCATATAAAAAAAAAAAAATCTTAAAAGTGTTACTAAACCCAGGAGCCTGCATTCACTATATCTGGTCTCCCCAGCACCCTGCATTCACTATATCTGGTCTCCCCAGGAGCCTGCAGTCACCTATATCTGGTCTCCCCAGGAGCCTGCAGTCACTATATCTGGTCTCCCCAGCACCCTGCATTCACTATATCTGGTCTCCCCAGGAGCCTGCATTCACTATATCTGGTCTCCCCAGGAGCCTGCAGTCACCTATATCTGGTCTCCCCAGGAGCCTGCAGTCACCTATATCTGGTCTCCCCAGGAGCCTGCAGTCACCTATATCTGGTCTTCCCAGCACCCTGCATTCATTATATCTGGTCTCCCCAGCACCCTGCATTCACCATATCTAGTCTCCCCAGCACCCTGCATTCACCATATCTAGTCTCCCCAGGAGCCTGCAGTCACTATATCTGGTCTTCCCAGCACCCTGCATTCATTATATCTGGTCTCCCCAGCACCCTGCATTCACTATATCTGGTCTCCCCAGCACCCTGCATTCACCATATCTGGTCTCCCCAGGAGCCTGCAGTCACTATATCTGGTCTCCCCAGCACCCTGCATTCACCATATCTGGTCTCCCCAGCACCCTGCATTCACTATATCTGGTCTCCCCAGGAGCCTGCAGTCACCTATATCTGGTCTCCCCAGGAGCCTGCAGTCACCTATATCTGCTCTCCCCAGGAGCCTGCAGTCACTATATCTGGTCTCCCCAGGAGCCTGCAGTCACTATATCTGGTCTCCCCAGCACCCTGCAGTCACTATATCTGGTCTCCCCAGGAGCCTGCAGTCACCTATATCTGGTCTCCCCAGGAGCCTGCAGTCACCTATATCTGTTCTCCCCAGGAGCCTGCAGTCACTATATCTGGTCTCCCCAGGAGCCTGCATTCACTATATCTGGTCTCCCCAGGAGCCTGCATTCACTATATCTGGTCTCCCCAGGAGCCTGCATTCACTATATCTGGTCTCCCCAGGAGCCTGCATTCACTATATCTGGTCTCCCCAGGAGCCCACCCAATCGTGTGACAATAGCTTAATATTATTCGCTACTGCCTTCTGGATTCTACTCCTGGCCAATCAGAAAGCAGGTCCTGAGACCCGATTGGCCGAGAGAAGCACCCGTATTGGCCACGGGGGACGAGGAGGAGAAGTCGCCGAGGAGGAGGAGACGCAGAGGAAGCTGTCAATGAGGAGATGCATTCTCATTCTTTCGAATTTTCGTTTTTAGAAAATTTGTCAAATAGTCTTTCGTTCATTCGGATGCTTCCGAATGAATACGTTGAATTTTGATGAAAAAATGAAGTCGGAACGGAAGGAATTGCACATGTCTAACATTACATTTCCTTTTAAATCTGCAGCGCTGTAAATTCTCTATAATTTTTTTTTAGGAAACATGGCAGCCTGGAGGCGTTCCGTCCCAATTGGCTCACCGATTTTTCCCAGATTTTAGGCAACCCTGTAGTAGAAGAGAACGTTTTGCCGAGACACGCCAGCAGTGTAATTATTATTATTATTATTATTATTATTAATAAATACTAATAATAATAATAATAAAATAATAACATAATAAAATATAATAAAATAATATTATTATTAATATTATTATTATTATTATTATTATTATATACTAATAATAAATACTACTAATAATAAATATTATAATAAAATAATAATAAAATAATAATAATAAAATAAATATACACACACACACACACACACAGAAAGTGCATCAGCTGATTATAATAAACCAGTCACTCCTCTTCAAAATCAGTTTGCACAGGACAGGGTGAAAAACAGCGATTTCTTAAGAACAAAAAGGTTGTTAAAATCCCTGCAATGTGCAAAAGTCACACAGCTTGAAAATAAAAAAGGATCAGTCCACCAGTGTGCACTTTTAACTAAGCCATATATATTAAAAAAAAAAACAACAACAACCGACGCTCCTAAGCACGTGCACGCTCATCTAAACACATTTATAGCTTGAGTGTTAATGCCTAGAAAAAAATAAAAAACAATTCTAGCCAATAGAAACAATCAATGTTCTCTCAAACACATGTGCAAAACATGGCTTAGGTGGCCTTTAAGTTGCTGCATTCCTGCAAGGAGAAACGCGTTAAGGTGAAACAAAAATGCCCTGTGTGCCTGACCCCTAATACACATGGACATGCATAAAAGTAAACAACGTGACAACTCAGGAGCGGAATTGGGAAACCAGAACAGCGTTGTCACCCTACGACAGGAAGTGCCCGGACCAAGGATAATCACGGCAGAATAACGAGGATTTATTTTAATGAAAAGCTGCAGATTTCATGTTATTTTTTATTTTTTTTGCATCTACTATAAAGAAACAGTCCAAAATGCACTTTTAAAGAAATCCAAAAAAAAAAATCTAAAAAATAGAAATAAAAATCTAAAAAAAATCTAAAAAATAGAAATAAAATAAAAAAAATCTAAAAAAGATGCAGCCGGCGCTGGTATATAATAAATACGATGCATAAAAGCGGGAGTGTTTGCGTAGCTGCGTGTGTTTTTTCTTCTCTATGTATTTATTGCTCAGCAACACGTCCATAAATTAAAGTTGGAAGAAAAAAAAAAAAAAAGAAATTGCCGGGTATGAAATTTATAGCTTGTTACAATGTTTCCTGTCTGGTTGGAAGTGGAGGGGCCTTTACAATACTCCGTCAGATCTGATTCATACTTCTATTGCTCTCCTCCAGCGCTGGACTGTCAGGATCTGCAGCCATCTGCGCTGGCAGGGGAAACGCTGTGACATCACACACCCCCGAAGCAGGGCCCTTCCGAGCTCCAGAGCTGGCTAGTATCTTGTGACTGCTGGGAGAGGTTACATAAACACCATCCTTCCAAGGTTAATCCCCATAGGAACCATTACTGGGAAAAAATACAAAATACCCCCCCCCCCCCCGCCTTAGGTTCTTCTATTCCCTAAGACTTGAAGTTTCAGCATAGAAATCTAGCTTGCATGTGGGGGTGCTCGCTCCCCCACCATCACCCCTACAATGCTCGCTACAAGCCCCCTCTCCCACCATCACCCCTACAATGCTCGCTACAAGCCCCGTCCCCCACCATCACCCCTACAATGCTCCCTACAAGCCCCCTCCCCCACCATCACCCCTACAATGCTCTCTACAAGCCCCCTCCCCCACCATCACCCCTACAATGCTCCCTACAAGCCCCCTCCCCCACCATCACCCCTACAATGCTCGCTACAAGCCCCCTCCCCCACCATCACCCCTACAATGCTCCCTACAAGCCCCCTCCCCCACCATCACCCCTACAATGCTCGCTACAAGCCCCCTCCCCCACCATCACCCCTACAATGCTCCCTACAAGCCCCCTCCCCCACCATCACCCCTACAATGCTTGCTACAAGCCCCCTCCCCCACCATCACCCCTACAATGCTCGCTACAAGCCCCCTCCCCCACCATCACCCCTACAATTCTCGCTACAAGCCCCCTCCCCCACCATCACCCCTACAATGCTCGCTACAAGCCCCCTCCCCCACCATCACCCCTACAATGCTCCCTACAAGCCCCCTCCCCCACCATCACCCCTACAATGATTGCTACAAGCCCCCTCTCCCACCATCACCCCCTACAATGCTCGCTACAAGCCCCCCTCCCCCACCATCACCCCTACAATGCTCGCTACAAGCCCCCCACCATTACCCCTACAAGCCCCCTCCCCCACCATCACCCCTACAATGATTGCTACAAGCCCCCTCTCCCACCATCACCCCTACAATGTTTGCTACAAGCCCCCCTCCCCCACCATCACCCCTACAATGCTCGCTACAAGCCCCCCACCATTACCCCTACAAGCCCCCTCCCCCACCATCACCCCTACAATGCTCGCTACAAGCCCCCTCCCCCACCATCACCCCTACAATGATTGTTACAAGCCTCCTCTACCACCATCACCCCTACAATGCTTACTACAAGCCCCCTCCCCCACCCCTACAATGTTCGCTACAAGCCCCCCACCATGACCCCTACAATGCTCACTACAAGCCCCCTCGCCCACCATCATCCCTACAATGATCGCTACAAGCCCTCTCCCCCATCAGCACCCCTACAATGCTTACTACAAGCCCCCTCCCCACCATCATCCCCCCTACAATGCTTCCTGCTAGCGCCTCACCATCACACTGCCCCCCCCCCACAAAGCTTCCTGCTAGATCCTCCCCCTACAACTTTTGCCGTCAGCCCCTTCCCCCTACAACACTTCCCTCACTGTTGGCCCCTCCCCTACAATACTTGCCGCTAGCTCCTCCCCCCACAACGCTTACTTCTAGGCCCCCACCACAATCACTCCCTACAAGACTTGTTGCTATCCCCCCCCCCCCCAAGCTTGCTGCAAGGCCTCCCCCCACCACTACAGGGAGTGCAGAATTATTAGGCAAGTTGTATTTTTGAGGATTAATTTTATTATTGAACAACAACCATGTTCTCAATGAACCCAAAAAACTCATTAATATCAAAGCTGAATATTTTTGGAAGTAGTTTTTAGTTTGTTTTTAGTTTTAGCTATTTTAGGGGGATATCTGTGTGTGCAGGTGACTATTACTGTGCATAATTATTAGGCAACTTAACAAAAAAAAATTATATACCCATTTCAATTATTTATTTTTACCAGTGAAACCAATATAACATCTCAACATTCACAAATATACATTTCTGACATTCAAAAACAAAACAAAAACAAATCAGTGACCAATATGGCCACCTTTCTTTGCAAGGACACTCAAAAGCCTGCCATCCATGTATTCTGTCAGTGTTTTGATCTGTTCACCATCAACATTGCGTGCAGCAGCAACCACAGCCTCCCAGACACTGTTCAGAGAGGTGTACTGTTTTCCCTCCTTGTAAATCCCACATTTGATGATGGACCACAGGTTCTCAATGGGGTAGAGATCAGGTGAACAAGGAGGCCATGTCATTAGTTTTTCTTCTTTTATACCCTTTCTTGCCAGCCACGCTGTGGAGTACTTGGACGCGTGTGATGGAGCATTGTCCTGCATGAAAATCATGTTTTTCTTGAAGGATGCAGACTTCTTCCTGTACCACTGCTTGAAGAAGGTGTCTTCCAGAAACTGGCAGTAGGACTGGGAGTTGAGCTTGACTCCATCCTCAACCCGAAAAGGCCCCACAAGCTCATCTTTGATGATACCAGCTCAAACCAGTACTCCACCTCCACCTTGCTGGCGTCTGAGTCGGACTGGAGCTCTCTGCCCTTTACCAATACAGCCACGGGCCCATCCATCTGGCCCATCAAGACTCACTCTCATTTCATCAGTCCATAAAACCTTAGAAAAATCAGTCTTGAGATATTTCTTGGCCCAGTCTTAACGTTTCAGCTTGTGTGTCTTGTTCAGTGGTGGTCGTCTTTCAGCCTTTCTTACCTTGGCCATGTCTCTGAGTATTGCACACCTTGTACTTTTGGGCACTCCAGTGATGTTGCAGCTCTGAAATATGGCCAAACTGGTGGCAAGTGGCATCTTGGCAGCTGCACGCTTCACTTTTCTCAGTTCATGGGCAGTTATTTTGCGCCTTGGTTTTTCCACACGCTTCTTGCAACCCTGTTGACTATTTTGAATGAAACGCTTGATTGTTCGATGATCACGCTTCAGAAGCTTTGCAATTTTAAGAGTGCTGCATCCCTCTGCAAGATATCTCACTATTTTTGACTTTTCTGAGCCTGTCAAGTCCTTCTTTTGACCCATTTTGCCAAAGGAAAGGAAGTTGACTAATAATTATGCACACCTGATATAGGGTGTTGATGTCATTAGACCACACACCTTCTCATTACAGAGATGCACATCACCTAATATGCTTAATTGGTAGTAGGCTTTCGAGCCTATACAGCTTGGAGTAAGACAACATGCATAAAGAGGATGATGTGGTCAAAATACTCATTTGCCTAATAATTCTGCACTCCCTGTATAATGCTTGCTGCAAGCCCTCCTCCAAATCACCCCCCTACAATGCTTGCTGCTCGCCCCCCTCCTGGGCACAACCCCCCTACACACAGTCAGGCACCTCCACACAGCAAATCCATCACCAGATCATTTACATTGCATTACCCCAGTCGTTGACCGAAGCGAGACGGTTAAAGGGCCAGTAAAAATAAAAATACCCGCTGATCTAATATCAATAGGAATCTCGTAACATTCCACCAAGGAGCATGTTGCCACCGCGCAGGAAGTGGAGCTGCAAGAGTGTGCGAGCCCAGCGAGCCTGGCACAAGGGGCCACCTGGTTGGCGTTTTTACTGGTCCCACTGGTAAGCGCAGGACGCAGCGCCAAGGTTACACATCAGACAGAAGTATAAACACGATGTTGCTTTGCGATTGGCAGAATTAAAATCAGAGTTTTCTTCCCAAAGCAGCAAAAAGATGTATGCAGAGCTTACAATAAAAATTCGGACAATCAACTGCTGAAGCAACCGAAGCAACCGAAGCAACCGAAGCAACCGACTCCAATTGGTTTACTTGTAAAGAATTAAATCTGACTTTCAAATATTTATGGGTTATGAACCACTGTCATGAATCAATAGGATTCACCTGCAGTGAATATTTGGCTGTGGTCTTTATTAAAAAATAAAATAAAATAAAAAAGTAACCGACAGTTGCAGGTATCGGACAATGTAGAACCAATCAGCAGAAAGTTTACCAGTTTGCACATGGCAAAGCACCCTCTGTGCCCAGAGAAATCATACGTCATTACATCAGGTTAAAATAAGTATATATATTTATATATTTATTTAAAAAAAAAATGGAAAAAAAATTATATATATATATATATATATATATATATATATATATATATATATATATATATATATATATATATATATATATATATATATATATATATATATATATATAAATAAATAAATAAGAAACTAAAAAAATAAATAAAAAATAAAACAAACAAAAAAAAGAAAAGTGCCCCCCCCCCCCCCCAAACATTGGGGTTGGGTGTTTTATTAAAACAAAGTACCAAGTAATAGAGGCAGAAAGCCCACCGCGTCCACACACAAAGCCAAAGAGACCACCGCGTCCACACACACAAAGCCAAAGAGACCACCGCGTCCACACACACAAAGCCAAAGAGACCACCGCGTCCACACACACAAAGCCAAAGAGACCACCGCGTCGACACACACAAAGACAAAGAGACCACCGCGTCGACACACACAAAGACAAAGAGACCACCGCGTCCACACACAAAGCCAAAGAGACCACCGCGTCCACACACACAGCCAAAGAGACCACCTCGTCCACACACACAGCCAAAGAGACCACCTCGTCCACACACACAGCCAAAGAGACCACCGCGTCCACACACACAGCCAATGAGACCACCGCGTCCACACACACAGCCAATGAGACCACCGCGTCCACACACACAGCCAATGAGACCACCGCGTCCACACACACAGCCAAAGAGCACCTCATCCACACACAGCCAAAGAGACCACCGCATCCACACAGGCTTTGCTACCCAGTTCATTTTCTGTATATAACAAACAGCCACAGCCTAAGAGACCACCGCGTCCACACACACAGCCAAAGAGACCACCGCATCCACACACACAGCCAAAGAGACCACCGCGTCCACACACACAGCCAAAGAGACCACCGCGTCCACACACACAGCCAATGAGACCACCGCGTCCACACACACAGCCAATGAGACCACCGCGTCCACACACACAGCCAAAGAGACCACCGCGTCCACACACACAGCCAAAGAGACCACCGCGTCCACACACACAGCCAAAGAGACCACCGCGTCCACACACACAGCCAAAGAGACCACCGCGTCCACACACACAGCCAAAGAGACCACCTCGTCCACACACACAGCCAAAGAGACCACCTCGTCCACACACACAGCCAAAGAGACCACCGCGTCCACACACACAGCCAATGAGACCACCGCGTCCACACACACAGCCAAAGAGCACCTCATCCACACACAGCCAAAGAGACCACCGCATCCACACAGGCTTTGCTACCCAGTTCATTTTCTGTATATAACAAACAGCCACAGCCTAAGAGACCACCGCGTCCACACACACAGCCAAAGAGACCACCGCATCCACACACACAGCCAAAGAGACCACCGCGTCCACACACACAGCCAAAGAGACCACCGCGTCCACACACACAGCCAAAGAGACCACCGCGTCCACACACACAGCCAAAGAGACCACCGCGTCCACACACACAGCCAAAGAGACCACTGCGTCCACACACACAGCCAAAGAGACCACCGCGTCCACACACACAGCCAAAGAGACCACCGCGTCCACACACACAGCCAAAGAGACCACCTGCGTCCACACACACAGCCAAAGAGACCACCGCGTCCACACACACAGCCAAAGAGACCACCGCGTCCACACACACAGCCAAAGAGACCACCGCGTCCACACACACAGCCAAAGAGACCACCGCGTCCACACACACAGCCAAAGAGACCACCGCGTCCACACACACAGCCAAAGAGACCACCGCATCCACACACACAGCCAAAGAGACCACCGCGTCCACACACACAGCCAAAGAGACCACCGCGTCCACACACACAGCCAAAGAGACCACCGCGTCCACACACACAGCCAAGAGACCACCGCGTCCACACACACAGCCAATGAGACCACCAGGCTTTGCTACCCAGTTCATTTTCTGTATATAACAAACAGCCACAGCCTAGGCTTTGCACCCTTTTGTTTTTTTACATCTGGAATCTATTTAGTGGATTTAAACTAAAAGATCAACTGGGCTTCAGGCATTACCAAGCCAGAGTTTAATGACTGCATCCCACAGATTCACATTCTTGTACCTCAGTAGTGACAGACATTATGTGCCCAGACAGTTCCGAGTCATCTGCCTCTGCAGCTCTCTCCCCAGCTGCTTCCCCACTCCTGGCACCAGACGCTGTGCCAGGCTCATGCCATGTTTCCTCTAGGACAAACATACTACAACATTTAAAGAGGAGAATTATTTTACTACATAGAAATACATCTGCTACACAGCACCGCTCCAATCCACCATGACCCGCTCCAAAGTCAACAACTCCTCTGCCACAGGAATTTCCATATTTACAATGGCGGACTAACTTGGGCACTGCCCACTTGTAGCGATGCCCTGCAGCATGGGATTACCAACACAGGCTTCTCTACTAAGGGGGGGGGGGGGTTCATTGGGGCAGAAAAGCCAGATATAAAGGGCCCAACAAAACTTTAAAGGGGATAGCTGTGTAAAAGTAGACCCCTGCTCCAAATAGTTATCCCCCGCGCCCACGTTAGGTGGCCACTTGCATGAAAAGCCCCCCCACAGGATTGCTGCATCAAAAAAAGTTTATACCTCCATGTTAAAGTGAATCCATGCATCAAAATCCATTACCTACCCCCCCCCCCCACACACACACATATGTTAAAATTGGACCCCTGCATAAGCACCCCCCTTCCACGTATTAATATGGACCCCTGCATCAAAACCCTTTAACCACCACCAACCCTTTGACCTCCCCATTAGTGTTAAAAGTAGACACTTGCATCAATATAGTTGACCCCCCCCCCCCCCCCCCATGTTAAGTGGATCCATGTTAAAATTGGACCCCTGCATCCTTTGGCACACATCAGGGAGTGTATTTACTGTCTGTGCTGGTCCAACCAACCCCCCACTATCACCACCATCCCCATGACCTTTATGTAGCTGCCATGAGAGGAAGGAAGGTAAGTACCGGAGTGACAGTTTTAAGTCTGCTGGAGCTGCCCACATTGCATCCAAGATGGCGGCACCCAGCGGCAGTCTCAGGTCTCTTAAGCCTCGTACACACAATACAATTTTACGGCCATAATTGTCTGATGGACGCGTTGCGTCGGATAATCCAACCGTCCGTGTGTATGCTCCATCAGACAATTATTGGCTGAATTAACAACAAAATTTGGCTGCTCATGCTCACCAATTGTTGGGCAATAAATGTGTTACGTCGGTTTATCCGAACGTGGGTACGCAAGTCCGTCCAACTAAAATCAAAAGTACAAACTCGCGTGCTCAGAATCAATGTTAAACATCAGCCAACGATAGCAGAAGTTGCCCAAAGGGTGGCGGTAAAGAGCTGAAAAAACACGTGGTTTGGTGAATGTTGGCTGAAAATGTTGTGCCGTGTGTATGCAGAACCAGTTCACGGCCAACGCCCTTCGGACCGAAATCCACGGAAAACTTGGTTGGACGTCCGATCGTGTGTACGAGGCTTTAGAAGTCTACACAAGGGAGGGTTTTACCCGCAAAGTTGATAAATGCACATAGAGTATAAGCAGATGGGATGACTTTTGCTTCAAAAGGCTACCGGGGTCAATGGAGTCCAAAAGAAACCCCCCAAAAACCCCACACTCCTCTTTTCTAGAGCGATCCTCAAATTTGGAGGATTTCACACGCTAGAAAAAATTATCACATTCCAGACCCCTAAAAAAAAAAAACACATCAGAGCCCCCCTGCCGCGTTTTCCCAATCTGTGCTACTTCCACTATGCTGAAACGGAATCCCCAAAATGTTCAGAATGGCAATAAGTCTATATGAAACGGAACCGCTTTAATGACTTAACACTCATTCAAGCAAATACCGGTACTTTGATTTTTTTATTTTTCTCTTAGTTTTTAGAGGCAAACAAGTTTTCTCCAGACTTGCAAGTGAAAAATGAAGTTTTCTCGTGCAATCTGCATGCTGTGCTCTACCAGACAGTTCACAGAACATTGAACCTTCAATGGCCGTAAAGAGCAAAAAAATAGACCTGCAGAGAGATTTTGTACAAACTATTAATCAGACAATTGTCTCCAGTGGTAAATCCACAGTGAGGAGAGATGGTTTATCCCAACTAAAAAAAAAAAAAGTGTAGGCGGGCCCCTGTCCAACCCTACAGGAGGGGGAACCCTGACCACCGATGGGATAAGTTTTTTTTGCACCTTGTCCACCCATGGGAAAAGGTCTTTTTACACCCTGTCCACCCAACAAGGCCCTGTGCCACCGATGGGATAAGGTCTTTTGCACCTTGTCCACCCATGGGACAAGGTCTTTTTGCACCCTGTCCACCGATGGGACAAGGTCTTTTTGCACCCTGTCCACCGATGGGACAAGGTCTTTTTGCACTCTGTCCACCGATGGGACAAGGTCTTTTTGCACTCTGTCCACCCATGGCATATGGTCTTTTTGCACCCTGTCCACCCATGGCATATGGTCTTTTTGCACCCTGTCCACCCATGGCATATGGTCTTTTTGCACCCTGTCCACCCATGGCATATGGTCTTTTTGCACCCTGTCCACCCATGGCATATGGTCTTTTTGCACCCTGTCCACCCATGGCATATGGTCTTTTTGCACCCTGTCCACCAATGGCATATGGTCTTTTTGCACCCTGTCCACCCATGGCATATGGTCTTTTTGCACCCTGTCCACCCATGGCATATGGTCTTTTTGCACCCTGTCCACCCATGGCATATGGTCTTTTTGCACCCTGTCCACCAATGGCATATGGTCTTTTTGCACCCTGTCCACCCATGGCATATGGTCTTTTTGCACCCTGTCCACGCATGGCATATGGTCTTTTTGCACCCTGTCCACGCATGGCATATGGTCTTTTTGCACCCTGTCCACCCAACAAGGCCCTGTCCACCCATGGAATAAGGTCTTTTTGCGCCATGTTCACCCAACAAGGCCCTATCCACCGATGGAAAAAAGGTCTTGTTGCACCCAGTCCATCCAACAAGGCCCTGTCCACCCATGGGATATGGTCTATTTGCACCCTGTCCACCCAACAAGGCCCTGTCCACGGATGATATAAGGACTTTTTGAGCCCTGTCCACCTAACAAGGCCCTTTCATCGATATAAAAAGGTATTTTTGCGCCCAGTCCACCCAACAGTAGACAGGGCCTTGTTGGGTGAATAGGGCTCAAAAATACCTTATCCCAACAGTAGACAAGTCTGTTAGGATACGTTTTTGTTGCACCCTGTCCACCCAACAAGGCCCTGTCCACCTTTTGGTAGAACCAAAACAACCTCTTTGTGACTGTATGGGAGACTAAGGATAAGTGAATGTAAAAGCTGATCCACCAATGATTTAGCAGAGCCAACGCCATTATTTGCTCTTATTTAGAAGTGAGGTAGCAAAAATGGACCCTGGGAAAAATAAAACATCAAATAAGAAAGCAGTGTTCTTCCCTAATAGTTGGTACCCTTATAACATCTCTCTCAAATTACAAAGGCTCTGGGGGGGGGGGGGGGGGGGGGGGGTTGGATATGAACATTTGATTACTTTACAAATTCACTGAGTATCCTAAAAGCCATGGTAAGTTCCAGCTGAATTTGCTTTAAGTTCTGAAGCATGCAAATCAATTTGCTCATTCCGAAGTAGTGACATTCGAGCCTGAGTCAGCAGGTCTACAAACATCTGAGGCCATTATGAGGGGGGCTCCAAATCACCATAACGGAAATTTTACATTTTGTCAGTCCACCCAAAACAGGTATTCTGGCTTTTGGCAGATGTTGGAGTTTAAACCAGCCACGTGTTTTCTTGTGCCTCTTGATGTCTTTCAGAGCAGAGTTGGCCATGTTCGATGTCCCGAGTCTGCAAAACTGACAAGGCCATTCCAGGTGAATGCCACTTCTCCTGATGGACCAAAACGTTTTAAATAAAAATATATAAAATGCAGCAGGTCGTA
The DNA here is from genome assembly GCF_905171775.1 of Rana temporaria. Lineage (NCBI taxonomy): Eukaryota > Metazoa > Chordata > Amphibia > Anura > Ranidae > Rana > Rana temporaria. Next base: position 12,253,680 of record NC_053493.1, read on the forward strand.
GGGGCCCCCAAAGTGGCAGGAGCACCTCTTAAAAGGACAGATCGCTCATCAAATGGGGTCACCATGATGTTCACAATTTATGGCTGAACCCATCAGATGTCACAGCTGAAAATAAGCCAGCTTACGAGTTGAAAATACTTTCACGCATATATGCAACTCTTAAAAAGTCCTTGAATTTTATTAAAATGATCCCTGGTAATCCTGCCACGAGTGTCCTTCAAGCTCTTCCAATGTTGGGATAAGGTCTTTGAGCACCCAAGACAAAAAGGCCAAAATGGCCCTTCCCCTGCCATAAGCCCAGAATAGGTTGCAGGTCCTTCACTTTTTTTACCCCCATCCTGCCAAAGAGCCACTTCCTCAGCCTACCTATCAATCTGGTCCTTGGCACTTCTGACAATGCTCTGTCCTGGTCTCCAATTGTGCTCCTGCATGGTCACCCAAGCTTCTACTAGGGACTACAAGTGACCTTTACAAGACATTGTGCAAGCCTGGTTCCTTGTGGTCCAGGCCTGGTCCATTGGGGTCACCATCAGGAAACCAAATCTGAGAGCGTGACCGCAAAGCGGTAGCAGGAGATCAGCACCAAGATGCAACCCGGCAGCGGGCTTGTGTGCAAGATCATAAGTTGGGCCTTCTTCCTTGGCAAAAAATAAATAAAAATGGAAGCTTTAAGGACACTGGCCACTTGGAGCGTAAATCCAGTAACTAGCTTTCCCACTGGTCAAGAGTTCCCGCCTTCTCCAGTAGCTAGCTTTCCCACTGGTCAAGAGTTCCCGCCTTCTCCAGTAACTAGCTTTCCCACTGGTCAAGAGTTCCCACCTTCTCCAGTACCTAGCTTTCCCACAGGTCAAGTGTTCCTGCCTTCTCCACTAGCTAGCTTTCCCACAGGTCAAAAGTTCCTGCCTTCTCCAGTAGCTAGCTTTCCCACTGGTCAAGAGTTCACGCCTTCTCCAGTATCTAGCTTTCCCACTGGTCAAGAGTTCCCGCCTTCTCCAGTAGCTAGTTTCCCACTGGTCAAGAGTTCTCGCCTTCCTCAGTAACTAGCTTTCCCACTGGTCAAACGTTTCTGCCTTCTCCACTAGCTAGCTTTCCCACTGGTCAAAAGTTCCTGTCTTCTCCAGTAACTAGCTTTCCCACTGGTCAAGAGTTCCCACCTTCTCCAGTAACTAGCTTTCCCAATTCCCACAGGTCAAAAGTTCCTGCCTTCTCCAGTAACTAGCTTTCCCACTGGTCAAAAGTTCCTGCCTTCTCCAGTAACTAGCTTTCCCACTGGTCAAGAGTTCCCACCTTCTCCAGTAACTAGCTTTCCCAATTCCCACAGGTCAAAAGTTCCTGCCTTCTCCAGTAACTAGCTTTCCCACTGGTCAAAAGTTCCTGCCTTCTCCAGTAACTAGCTTTGCCACTGGTCAAAAGTTCCCGCCTTCTCCAGTAACTAGCTTTGCCACTGGTCAAGTGTTCCCACCTTCTCCAGTAACTAGCTTTGCCACTGGTCAAGAGTTCCCGCCTTCTCCAGTAACTAGCTTTCCCACTGGTCAAGAGTTCCCACCTTCTCCAGTAACTAGCTTTCCCACTGGTCAAGAGTTCCCGCCTTCTCCAATAACTAGCTTTCCCACTGGTCAAAAGTTCCTGCCTTCTCCAGTAACTAGCTTTCTCACTGGTCAAAAGTTCCTGCCTTCTCCAGTAACTAGCTTTCTCACTGGTCAAAAGTTCCCGCCTTCTCCAGTAACTAACTTTCCCACTGGTCAAGAGTTCCCTCCTTCTCCAGTAACTAGCTTTCCCACTGGTCAAGAGTTCCCGCCTTCTCAAGTAACTAGCTTTCCCACTGGTCAAAAGTTCCTGCCATCTCCAGTAACTAGCTTTCCCACTGGTCAAGAGTGCCCGCCTTCTCCAGTAACTAGCTTTGCCACTGGTCAAGAGTTCCCGCCTTCTTCAGTAACTGAATGAGTCCCGAAGACCGTTCATGGAAACATGAACCTACCCTTAGCAGAATGACCATATAAAAACGGCAAACATCCAACAGAAGCTTCTAGAGTTAATTAGAAGAAACTGAACAAGTTTTTGGCCAAGTAGGGGGAAAAAAAAGCGTTTAAGCAATTCCAAAATTCAAGCAGCCGGCAAAACTTAATCAACTCATGTAGAGACCTGCGGACAGAAAAACATTGCTGCCGACTCTCTCAGGCGCAGACAGACGGCCTGTCACTGCTGTGGATCGCGATCCCAGAAAAGCCCCCGCCAACAAGGCATGCTGGGTAGTTGTAGCGCGGCCGGCGGCCCCTCGGGGGGGTGGGGGGGATGTCCGTGCCTTCTCCAGCAGAGGAATTCCTCCCACTCTCTGGATGAAAAGTAGCATGGCACAGATGCCAACACGTTGTTTGGTCTTCACAAATATTTAGATTGTAATTAAGTGGGGACTGATAGGGCTGCCACGTTATAGAGAGCGCCAACGCCGCGGCCGCCCAAGTGTTACAGAAAGCAGATTAGGCCGGATAATTAAAAGGGAAACTCCTCTCTGTGCACTGAATGTAAGCCTATCAAAACTCTGATCTCCTGGATTTTTAAAGCTCAACTCCGCGCACAAAAAAAAAAAAAAAAAAAAAGAAGAAGAATTTAATTCACTAGCCATCAAGGATATAAAATTTACTTTGTGTACACGAAACGCCTTTTCAAAACCAGATATTACCTTGTAAGAGGTAGCAGGGGCAACAACGTGCTGAACACAGCCTGAGCAGAGCTGTGGGAGGGGTCTAGCAGACTCCACCCACTACCTGCAGAAAACGAGGGGGCGGAGACAAGACCAGTCGCCCTGCACAAGGGGGAAAAAAAGCAGAGATGTGGGAGGGGCCCAGCAGGCTCCACCCACTACAGGCTGCCAGCAGAAAATTACAGGAGGGGGTGGAGACAAGACCAGTCACCCTGCACAAGGGGAGAGAGCAGCAGTGACTGGTCTTTAGAACGGGAAGGAAGTTTCACACTGGATTAATGCACAGATCCGGAAAACACAAATACAAAATATATATCCAATTTATTTAAACGCAAGCACCTCAGTTCAACTTGGCATCAGTTTTTTCACTGACCACCAATACATTGATTTTAGCAATATCAACCCCTCATAATGGGCACAGCAGGTGTACAGACCCGGGAACTCAGCACAGGGATGGTGGGAACCCCTCATAATGGGCACAGTGGGTGTACAGACCCGGGAACTCAGCACAGGGATGGTGGGAACCCCTCATAATGGGCACAGCGGGTGTACAGACCCGGGAACTCAGCACAGGGATGGTGGGAACCCCTCATAATGGGCACAGCGGGTGTACAGACCCGGGAACTCCGCACAGGGATGGTGGGAGCCCCTCATAATGGGCACAGCAGGTGTACAGACCTGGGAACTCAGCACAGGGATGGTGGGAACCCCTCATAATGGGCACAGCAGGTGTACAGACCCGGGAACTCAGCACAGGGATGGTGGGAACCCCTCATAATGGGCACAGCGGGTGTACAGACCCGGGAACTCAGCACAGGGATGGTGGGAACCCCTCATAATGGGCACAGCGGGTGTACAGACCCGGGAACTCAGCACAGGGATGGTGGGAACCCCTCATAATGGGCACAGTGGGTGTACAGACCCAGGAACTCCGCACAGGGATGGTGGGAACCCCTCATAATGGGCACAGCAGGTGTACAGACCCGGGAACTCAGCACAGGGATGGTGGGAACCCCTCATAATGGGCACAGCGGGTGTACAGACCCGGGAACTCAGCACAGGGATGGTGGGAACCCCTCATAATGGGCACAGCAGGTGTACAGACCCGGGAACTCAGCACAGGGATGGTGGGAACCCCTCATAATGGGCACAGCAGGTGTACAGACCCGGGATCTCAGCACAGAGATGGTGGGGGCCCCTAATAATGGGCACAGCAGGTGTACAGACCCAGGAACTCAGCACAGGGATGGTGGGAACCCCTCATAATGGGCACAGCAGGTGTACAGACCCGGGATCTCAGCACAGAGATGGTGGGGGCCCCTAATAATGGGCACAGCAGGTGTACAGACCCAGGAACTCAGCACAGGGATGGTGGGAACCCCTCATAATGGGCACAGCAGATGTACAGACCTGGGAACTCAGCACAGGGATGGTGGGAGCCCCTCATAATGGGCACAGCAGATGTACAGACCTGGGAACTCAGCACAGGGATGGTGGGAACCCCTCATAATGGGCACAGCGGGTGTACAGACCCGGGAACTCAGCACAGGGATGGTGGGAGCCCCTCATAATGGGCACAGCGGGTGTACAGCCCCGGGAACTCAGCACAGGGATGGTGGGAGCCCCTCATAATGCAACATACTGTATCTCTTCTGTATATGGAGATCTGTAGGAAACAGACAGCTTTACAGTATAAGCTCTATAGTCAGGAGAGTGGAGTATTATATACGGCATCCTACCACTTCACATTCAGCTGTAGAATTAAGCTCAGGATTTTGCTGCCCCTCACCAGTTTCTATGCCGCAACATCCAGCAGAGATCAGTTGCCCCAAACACAGGTCTCCTAAGCTTCTATTAAAACCAAACCAGCAAGCTTCTCACAGTCCATCTGAGCGGTACTGCTGTCTCCTCTCACAGGACTGCTGAGTAACCCGCCCTACTGAGGCCTACAGGGGGCAGTGCTGAGAACCAGGGAACCCTTGTTGTACATTTCCTATGGCTCATACATGGGACCATCAGAAAGAATACCGCCATCTATAGGAGTTATGCGAGCATGGCAGACAAAACTGAAGTTGGACCCACAGGGTGGCAGGCTCCTTTCTCCGGACTGTCGGCTCAACCACAAAAAGTTCATATCTGACTAGAGCACCACTGTCCATTTACATGTGTGTAATGCGTTATTGTGCATGTGTTTAGGCCTGTTCAGTGAAATCAATGGACTTCCAAAACACCCCAAACAATCCCAAAAATTTGACCCATTTTTTGCGAGGCATGTGCATTGTTTAGTATGTTTTGGTGCCAAATAGAATGGTGCCACAATGCAACAACATATGTATTGTGCGTTGCTTTAAAATAAAAAATGGCCATATAGTTCTTGGCTCTCAGCAATGGAAACTTCTAGTACCAACCAGAGGTGTAACTAGAACCTTCAGGGCCCCGGTGCAAGAAATCATGAGGAGCCCCCCTGGCCCCCAACTTGGGCCCTTCCCACTGACCCCAGGGCCCTTTACTCCCATTGTAGGACCCTTTATTATGGTCCCACAAAGAGCCATCCCCCTGCCGTCTTGGAGTCCCACCATGGTGGCGGAGCGCCAGGGCCCCTGTCGCAAGTGCGACCCTGGTAGTTCCGCCACTGGTGTTTTTTTAGGACCCCAATGGGAGGCTTTGATGAAATACTAGGGGTCTAAACAGACTAAATTTTGAGACAGAAAGGGACTGAGGATTTATCAGTATCTTTCTCTGCAGCTATAGCTTCACACAATGAATGAACAGGAATAGCTCTGTACAGAGGCTTCCTGTTCATTCATAAACAGTTTGCTATGCCCAACTATAAACCAAAGAAAAAACAAACAAACACACACACACAAAACAACCACGAACCACCAACAGCAACAACCACCACGAACAAAGAACAACAGCAACAACCACCACGAACAAAGAACAACAGCAACAACCACCACGAACAACAGCAACAACCACCACCACAAACAACAGCAACAACCACCACCACAAACAACAGCAACAACCACCACCACAAACAACAGCAACAACCACCACCACAAACAACAGCAACAACCACCACCACAAACAACAGCAACAACCACCACCACAAACAACAGCAACAACCACCACCACCAACAACCACCCCAACCAACAACCACCACCACCACCACCACCAACCACCACCAACCACCAACCACAACCACGAACAACAACAACCACGAACAACAACAACCACGAACAACAACAGCCACCACCACAAACAGCCACCACCACAAACAGCCACCACCACAAACAGCCACCACCACAAACAGCCACCACCACAAACAGCCACCACCACAAACAGCCACCACCACAAAGAACCACAACAAAGAACAACAAAGAACAACAAGCACAACAAAGAACAACAACGTACAAAAACCACAACAAAGAACAACAACAACCACAAGAACAACAACCACAACAAAGAACAACAACCACAACAAAGAACAACAACCAAGAACAAACAAAAAGTCACTGATAGGTACTGGGGGAAAAAAATAAAAATAAAATGATGAATAGAATAATAAAAAAAGAAGTCCATTTTATTTTTATTTCCCATATTTTTATAATAAAAAATTAGAAAAGTAGTAAAATAAAAAATAAAATAAAAAAAAGTAAAAATAAATAAATAAAAATATATAAAATACTTTAAATGTTAATCCAATTATGCACGTGGACCTTTCAGTTCGTAACAAGAGTAAACTTTAAATCATGCATACAACTAACAGATTTACAGACTTTTAGAAAACCCAAATTACGATGGCGAGACCGTTTTAAGGCAGACTGTGCGGTGGGGTTCTTTAAAATCCCAAGAAAAACTCAGTTTCCTCTGTAGCGGACGCGGTCGGGAAAGCGACTCCTACACCCATGTGACTCACGGTACGAATCCTGGAAACACAAGGACAATGTAACGAGACGCATGTCACCCTGAAAAACGCGTAACCCGCCAAACCGTTATTTCAACACTCGCTGTGGCCAAACACAGGAAATGAGCTCATTGGACGGATTAGTAAAACAAGAGCCGAGTGTGGTGCAGACTGGTCCTCTCACCGAGTGTCACAGGAGTTCAAGTGACAACAGGCTGCAGATTTTTTTTTTTTAGGGGGGGTGGGGGGGCTCATTCACACCTCGTGTGTTAATCAACTGCAGGCTCAACGCAGAAAATGCCATCGCCGGTCACTTGCGCAATTCACACTAAAAGCATGTGTGTGTATGGGGAGGAAAATGTGGACAAGGCAGGTTTTGTAGCACACAAACAAGCGTTGCAATGCACACTGACACGCCGCAGTGCGTAGAGTTACGTAGACGTTTAAGATCTCACGCACGCAGGCGTCTTCAAATACTCCTACGCATGCTGTATTCTTCTGCTAGCTAGTAGAAAATTCCCCCAAAAAAATACTTATTTTGGTGCAAATTATGCTCATTTATAAGAGTTTGTAAGTATAGGCATATAAACACATTCTATTGATTAGCAAATTATAGCCACTTAAACGCATTAATATAAATAATATTATTTTTTCTAAAATATAATATATATATATATATAACATTTTATATTTATATATTTTCTCTCTATATATCTCTATATAAATAATCTATAAAAGATCAAAATAAATTAAAGAAAAAGATTTATATATAATATATATATATATATATATATATATATATATATATATATATATATATATATATATATATATATATATATATATATATATATATATATATATATATATATATATAATCTCTATATATAAATAATCAGAAAAAGATCAAAATAAATAAATTAAAAAGATTTATAATAAATATATTATTAGACGCTCACTTCACAGTGGGCATTCGGCGCCTAACTAAGCTCAAAAATCAATATATATATATATATATATATAAATAAAATATATATAAATAAATAAAATATATATAAATAAAAAATATATATAAATAAAAAATATATATAAATAAAAAATATATATAAATAAAAAAAAAATTATATATATATATATTATATACATATATTAATATATTAAATATATACATATACATATATTAAATATATATATATATATATATATATATATATAAATATATATATATATATATTAATATATTAAATATATATATAATATATATATATAATATATATATAATATATATATATATATTAATATATTAAATATATACACATATACATATATATATATATATATATATATATATATATATATATATATATATATATATATATATATATATATATATATATATATATATATATATATATATATTTTATCTCTATATATAAATAATCTATAAAAGATCAAAATAAATTAATTAAAAAGATTTATATTAAATAATAATAAAAATGATATACTGTATATTTATTTTTATTACTTATTTAATATAAATCTTTTTAATGAATTTTGAGATTATATATATATATATTTCATATTCAATTTTTTATACTTAAGACAGAAATGTAAAATATACACACACACACACACACATCTAAAAGCAAAAATATGAAAATTATATATAAAAAAGTAAAATAAATTATATAAATATAAAAAAAATATATAAAAAAAAAATAAAAAAATTAAAAGATGCATCTGCAGGTTGCATATAATGCACATACGTAAAATCAGAAGGTTATGAAAACACAGAAACATAATTGAGGGAGAGATCGTTGTCACCCTATAACAGGAAGTGCCTGAACAAGGAGCTTCACTGGCAGGATCACTGGGGATTTTTTTAAATATAATAAAAAATTGTACCCGAAATAGAAAAAAAAAAAAAATAATTGCATCTACTTTTAACTCCCTAACTGGAATAGTTTTCCATCAGACCTGCACGCCCCCCCCCCCCCCTTCCAGTCTGTGCGCAGATCGGACAATTCCCAACAATGGCGGTGTGATAAGGCATGGGGGGAAGCTTTTTGTGCGTTATCGGACAAGTTCACGGCTTAGCATCCCCCCCTCCCCCACCGCCTTGCACACGTTGGTCACAAGGGAACTGTGCTGCTTTTCATACGGCGATCATTTATCAGCGCTGGGAATTTCGCCCGGCAGGTTTTGTTTGAACGCGCTGTGTGGATATTGCCGTCACCTTGTGACCCGCCGCAATTATCTGTCCATGAATGAGTACCAGGTAACGCTCGATAAAGCCGTGATAAAGCATGCGCCGTTTAATGATTAAGCCGAGTCTGGGCTCCCCAGACACCAGGAAACGGCTCGGCCACTTCGCTCCCGTGGTTAAAGGCGGTCAATTATTAATCCCCACCGACCACCATGAAGGGTAGGAATTCCAGTAGACGCGGCGCCATTTTTTTTTTAATAAAGGTTTTTTTATTAATTACACACCTTGCTTTATTTTAGATTCAGTGATAGAGATTCTCCGCTTCTCTATGCAACGCAGGTAGACCATGGCAAATGTGGTGGCCTTGGGGGGGGGGGGGGGGACGCTGTATTGTCCTGGAATGAAGGGACCCGGGACAGCCCAGCAAAATGCGGCACTGTCCCGGGCAATCCGGGACTAGGGTGACCACATTTCCAAACTGCCATTCAGGGAAACTCCCCCTTCCCAAAAATCAGCTTGTGCTGTAACGAATCACAGCACAGCGATTGGACACAAGAGGCGGGATTTATGATTTCTCCAATCACAAGCAGGGGGCAGGGATTGTGCTCCTCCAGGCATTCCCGGGCAGGACAAGTACTGTCAGTGAGTAAAGCGGTGATGTGGCGCCCTTTTTTGGGGGCATACGATTGGCCCGGGGGGGTGGCTGTGTCAGTTTCATTCTGGGACACTGTATTGTCCTGGGATGAATGTGCCCGGGACAGACCTGCAAAATGCGGGGACTGTCCCGGGCAATCCGGGACACGTGGTCGTCCCAAGGAGTGGGCAATCCTAGGCAGGCTGCCTTTGAATAGCCAACGCCCACGTGTGATCGTGAGCCTTCATGATGGACAGAACTGAAATCCAATCAAACCAGGTAGGTCTGGGTCCGCCAGGCTGGGGAGGAAAGGGCGAGATCATGGGTGTCCAACCTGGGGCCCTCCAGCTGTTGTGGGACTACAAGTCCCGTGAGGCATTGCAAGGCTGAGAGTCACATGGGACTTGTAGTTCCTGAATAACTGGAAAGACAAAGTTTGAGGACCCCTGGTAGATCTCCAAACTACGGCCCTCCGGCTGTTGCGGAACTACGTCCCATGAGGCATTGTAGAACTCTGACATTGACAGACATGACTAGGCACGATGGGAATTGTAGTTCCAGAATAACTGGAAGGACAAAGTTTGAGGACCCCTTGATCTAGCCCATAGGTGCTCAACCCTGTGGCCCTCCAGCTGTTGCAGAACTAAAAGTCCCATGCGACTCTCAGCCTTGCAATGCCTCATGGGACTTGTAGTTCCTGAATAACTGGAAAGACAAAGTTTGAGGACCCCTGATCTAGCCCATAGGTGCTCAACCCTGCGGCCCTCCAGCTGTTGCAGAACTACAAGTCCCATGAGGCATTGCAAGGCTGAGAGTCACATGGGACTTTTAATTCTGCAACAGCTGGAGGGCCACAGGGTTGAGCTCCTATCGGCTAGACCAGGGGTCCTCAAACTTTGTCCTTCCAGTTATTCAGGAACAATTCCCATCATGTCTGTCAATGTCAGAGTTCTACAATGCCTCATGGGACGTAGTTCCGCAACAGCCGGAGGGCCGTAGTTTGGAGATCCCTGGCGCTAGAATCAAGTGGGGGTGTCAAACTGACGGCCCTCCAGCTGCTGCAGAACTACAAGTCCCATGAGGCATTGCAAGGCTGACAGTTACAGGCATGACTCCCACAGGCAGAGGCATGAAGGGACTTGTAGTTTCGCAGCGGCGGGAGGGCAATTTGGAGATCCATGGCGCTAGACTCAAGGGGTCTCAAACTGGCGGCCCTCCAGCTGCTGCGGAACTACAAGTCCCATCATGCCTCTGCCTGTGGGAGCCGTGCCTGTGAGAATAAATTGGTGGGTGTTACAATTTTTATATCACACCTTATTTGCCAGGCTGTTTTTCAAATGCAATTTTAGAAAAATATAAATAAAAAAATGTAATTCCAATACAAAAAACACACACAATAAATAAAAAAAAAGATGTTACGGCGAGTAAATTGATACCAAACAGGTCACGCTGTAAAATTGCGCACGCCCGTGCAACGGCAACAAAGTAAATCTTACCATTAAAACAATTAACATTTTATATTTGTTTACACGGTCAACAAAAAGTCCATAAATCCAAAACGAAAAATACCAACAAAAAAAAAGGTAGATTTCTAGCAAGCATTGTTGGTCCTAGCATTGTGCTAGCTAGCAAGGGGGGCCTAATAAAGGGGGTCCAACCCGGGACTAGCAAGGGGGACCCAATAAAGGGGGTCCAACCCGGGACTAGCAAGGGGGACCCAATAAAGGGGGTCCAACCCGGTACTAGCAAGGGGGACCCAATAAAGGGGGTCCAACCCGGTACTAGCAAGGTGTACCCAATAAAGGGGCGTATGCACAAATCTATAGCCGAAAATTAAATTTTTCTTACAGCTTTGTGTACGAGCCCTAAATATGGACCCCCTTGCTTCCTTCTCCAACCAAAACAATGGCTGGAGGGCCCCTTTAATCACACCGATGACACTGACCAGGACACAGACCGCGTCCCGATCGTGCCAAGAAAATCCTCCCCCCCCATATTACACCAACTTTTATAAATGGAATGAGGGACACCTATTAGTAGAACTATGCGGGCATAAGACACACACCCTTAAAGTAGAGTTCTAAAAAAACAACAACACACAAATAAAAAAATACACACATACACAATATTACCAAAAGTATTGGGACGCCTGCCTTTACACACACATGAACTGTAATGGCATCCCAGTCTTAGTCCGTAGGGTTCAATATTGGGTTGGCCCCGCCCTTTGCTGCTATAACAGCTTCAACTCTTCTGGGAAGGCCGTCCACAAGGTTTAGGAGTGTGTCTATGGGAAGGTTTGACCATTCTTCCAGAAGAGCATTTGTGAGGTTGGACGAGAAGGCCTGGCTCGCAGTCTTCTATTAGGTTGTTCTATTGGGTTGAGGTCAGGACTCTGTGCAGGCCAGTCAAGTTCCTCCACCCCAAATGCGCTCATCCATGTCTTTATGGACCTTGCTTTGTGCACTGGTCCGAATCATTAGGTGGAGGGGGGATTATGGTGTGGGGGGATGTTTTTCAGGGGTCGAGTTGGCCCCTTAGTTCCAGTGAAGGGAACTCTTAAAGGCATCAGTATACCAAGACATTTTGGACAATTTCATGCTCCCAACTTTGTGGGAACAGTTTGGGGACGGCCCCTTTCCTGTTCCAACATGACTGCGCACCAGTGTGAAAATACTTTCATGAATTAAAAAAAAAACAAAAAACACCACACTAAAGTTGGCCCAATTTGGGAGAAGTGATCGAGTGGCTCAGATTACTTCTGCAAAAAAAAATAAAAAATCACTGGCCAAAAAAGGATCATACCAGGATTAGAGATGTGCAATTAGTTTAGTTACGAATTTGTTAAACGAATTTTGACAAATTTGTTAATTTGGGAAATATTCGAATTAACGAAAAACATAATTCAGAAATCTGAAATAACGAATAACTTAACTATTACTATTAAATTATAGGTATTGGAATTTCCTTTTAAACTTGGCTGTTAGTGAACGCAACGAATACGAATTTATCCGAAATAACGAATGGAACGTAACCAAAGAATAATAATAAAAAAATGTTTTTTTTTATTATTATTATTACTACATTTTTTATTATTTTTATTTTTAGTTATTTATTTTTATTATTCTTTGGTTACGTTCCATTCGTTTAGATGCGGCACTCGTTATTTCGGACAATTCGTAACTTCGGATAAATTTGTATTTGTTATGTTCACCAACAGCCAGATCTGAAAGGAAATTCCAATATCTATAAATTAAAATTGTTAATAACTAAGTAATAATAATGACTATTAAATTATAGGTATTGGAATTTCCTTTCAAATTCGTCTGATAGTGAACCTAACGAATACAAAATTTATCCGAACTTACAAATTATCCGAAAATAACGAATGCCGCGTCTAAACGAATGTAATGTAATGAAATTAATAATGAAAACTATTTTTTTTATTAGTATCATTAATATTTTATCTATTCTTTAGTTACATTTCATTCGTTTGGATGTGGCATTTGTTATTTCGGATAATTCGTAACGTCGGATAAATTTGTATTCGTTACATTCACTAACAGCAAAACTTGAAACCAAATTCCAATACCTATAATTAAATTGTTAATAACTAATAATAATAATAATAATAATAATAATAATAATAATAATAACGAATGCCTCATCCAAACGAATGAAATGCAACTAAACAATAGATAAAAATATTAATGACACTAATAAAAAAAAATAGTTTTCATTATTAATTCCTTACATTCCATTCGTTTAGATGCGGCATTCGTTATTTTCGGATAATTCGTGACGTCGGATACATTTTGTATTTGTTACGTTCACTAACAGATCAATTTGAAAGGAAATTCCAATACCTATAATTTAATAGTTTAGTAATAGTAGTTATTATTATAACTACTAAACTATTAAATTATAGGTATTGGAATTTCCTTTCAAATTTGGCTGTTGGAGAACGTAACGAATACGTATTTATCCGACGTCACGAATTATCCGAAAATAACGAATGCAGCATCTACACAAATGGAATGTTATGAATAATAAAGAAACATTTTTTATTATTATAATTTTTATATATTATTATTCATTCATTACGTTCCATTCGTTTGGATGCTGCATTCGTTATTTCGGATAATTTGTAACTTCGGATAAATTCGTATTTTAATTATAACTATTACTAAACTATTAAATTATAGGTATTGAAATTTCCTTTCAAATTTAGCTGTTGGTGAACGTAACGAATACGAAATTTATCCGACGTTACGAATTATCAGAAATAACGAATGCCGCATCTAAACGAATGGAACATAACGAATAATAAGAACTTTTTATTATTAATTTGTTCCAGTCGTTTAGATGCGGCATTCGTTATTTCGGATTATTCGTAGCTTCGGATAAATACGCATTCGTTACGTTCACCAACAGCTAAATTTGAAAGGAAATTTCAATACCTATAATTTAATAGTTGATTATTATTTTATTATTATTATTTTTTTTTATTATTATTTTTTATTATTATTATTTTTTATTTATTATTATTATTATTATTTTTTTTTATTATTATTATTATTTTTTATTATCATTTTTTATTATTATTATTATTTTTTTTTATTATTATTATTTTTTATTATTCTTATTGTTATTATTTTTTTTTTATTATTATTATTATTATTATTATTATTATTATAAATTTTTTTTTTATTATTATTATTTTGAATTTTCGAACTGTGATCATAACGAATGATCGCGCTCCCCCCCCCCCCTTTTTTTTGGCGCTTAAACCATACGTCCAGCATTCAGCTTTAACCATTTAGCCGGAGTCGCCCTTTAATTAGCACGGCGCTGCCCTTGAAAAATGTACAGTCACCCTCCGCGCCGCGCCTGTCCCGCTCACAAGCTCGGGATCCTGGAAGAAGATCTGAGGAGGACCCTGGTCAGCCCAGGACATTTGTTTCTAAAAAGTATTTCGGCGCGGTCCGCGTCTTCCTGTCATTACAGGACGCCATAATTAGAGGCTGCGCGGGGCTCTGGGCACAAAAATTTCCAGAGCCTTCCAGTAAGGACGAGGAGGAATGTACATGATGTGTCAGGGAGGAGGATTAAGTCAGGTAACACTGGGGCCCCCAGGAGCCCCTTCCCCAAAAAAAGGGGGGGGGACAACCTCTGAATGGCCAGACCACTACTAGAAGTTTAAAGTAATTGGAAACCCAAACTGTGACCTCTGGTCCTGAACACCAAATCAAGGCTTTAATAAAATCCTTGTCTTCACTTTCACCCATTGCTACATCCCCATGCTGCTGATCTCCTGCAGCCTCTTTGCAGCCACTTCCTGTCTACAGGCACCCAAGCAAGGACTATGGCATTTCTTCCTGATGGTGACCATAAAAGTTTGTTGAAATGTCTGTCGGAAGCCCATGTGACAACCCAGGAAGACAATTGGGAGACCCAGTTGGAGAGTGACAACCCCCCCCCCCCCCAACACCACCCTAACAGAACTGTCTGATTAAGGAACTTGATGGCAGGATCACCAGGGATTGTATTAAAATTAAAGGCACAGACTTGATAAAGATTGCAGCAGTTGTTGGAGATTGCATGAAGGCTTCATTTAGATGTGTAACCACATATGGGGGGTGGGGGGGGGGTCAAAATACATGGTTGAGACCATATATAGTGACTGCAGGGTGCTGGGGAGGCCAGATATAGTGACTGCAGGGGAGACCAGATATAGTGACTGCAGGGGAGACCAGATATAGTGAATGCAGGCTCCTGGGGAGACCAGATATTGTGAATGCAGAGTCCTGGGGAGACCAGATATAGTGAATGCAGAGTCCTGGGGAGACCAGATATAGTGAATGCAGGCTCCTGGGGAGACCAGATATTGTGAATGCAGAGTCCTGGGGAGACCAGATATAGTGAATGCAGAGTCCTGGGGAGACCAGATATAGTGAATGCAGAGTCCTGGGGAGACCAGATATAGTGAATGCAGGGTGCTGGGGAGACCAGATATAGTGAATGCAGAGTCCTGGGGAGAGCAGATATAGTGAATGCAGGCTCCTGGGGAGACTAGATATAGTGACTGCAGGGTCCTGGGGAGACCAGATATAGTGAATGCAGGCTGCTGGGGAGACCAGATATAGTGAATGCAGGCTGCTGGGGAGACCAGATATAGTGAATGCAGGCTGCTGGGGAGACCAGATATAGTGAATGCAGGCTGCTGGGGAGACCAGATATAGTGAATGCAGGCTGCTGGGGAGACCAGATATAGTGAATGCAGGCTGCTGGGGAGACCAGATATAGTGAATGCAGGGTGCTGGGGAGACCAGATATAGTGAACCAGATATAGTGAATGCAGGGTGCTGGGGAGACCAGATATAGTGAATGCAGGGTCCTGGGGAGACCGGATATAGTGAATGCAGGGTGCTGGGGAGACCAGATATAGTGAATGCAGGGTGCTGGGGAGACCGGATATAGTGAATGCAGGGTGCTGGGGAGACCAGATATAGTGAATGCAGGCTCCTGGGGAGAGCAGATATAGTGAATGCAGGCTGCTGGGGAGACCAGATATAGTGAATGCAGGCTGCTGGGGAGACCAGATATAGTGAATGCAGGCTGCTGGGGAGACCAGATATAGTGAATGCAGGCTCCTGGGGAGAGCAGATATAGTGAATGAATGCAGGCTGCTGGGGAGACCAGATATAGTGAATGCAGAGTCCTGGGGAGTCCAGATATAGTGAATGCAGGGTGCTGGGGAGACCAGATATAGTGAATGCAGGGTCCTGGGGAGACCAGATATAGTGAATGCAGGGTGCTGGGGAGACCAGATATAGTGAATGCAGGCTCCTGGGGGAGACCAGATATAGTGAATGCAGGCTCCTGGGGAGACCAGATATAGTGAATGCAGGGTGCTGGGGAGACCAGGTATAGTGAATGCAGGCTCCTGGGGAGAGCAGATATAGTGAATGCAGGCTCCTGGGGAGACCAGATATAGTGAATGCAGGCTCCTGGGGAGACCAGATATAGTGAATGCAGGCTCCTGGGGAGACCAGATATAGTGAATGCAGGCTCCTGGGGAGAGCAGATATAGTGAATGCAGGCTCCTGGGGAGACCAGCTATAGTGAATGCAGGGTCCTGGGGAGACCAGATATAGTGAATGCAGGGTCCTGAAGAGACCAGATATAGTGAGTGCAGGGTCCTGGGGAGACCAGATCTAGTGAATGCAGAGTCCTGGGGAGTCCAGATATAGTGAATGCAGGGTGCTGGGGAGACCAGATATAGTGAATGCAGGCTCCTGGGGAGAACAGATATAGTGAATGCAGGCTCCTGGGGAGAACAGATATAGTGAATGCAGGCTCCTGGGGAGAGCAGATATAGTGAATGCAGGCTCCTGGGGAGACCAGCTATAGTGAATGCAGGGTCCTGAAGAGACCAGATATAGTGAGTGCAGGGTGCTGGGGAGACCAGATATAGTGAATGCAGGCTCCTGGGGGAGACCAGATATAGTGAATGCAGGCTCCTGGGGAGACCAGATATAGTGAATGCAGGGTGCTGGGGAGACCAGATATAGTGAATGCAGGCTCCTGGGGAGAGCAGATATAGTGAATGCAGGCTCCTGGGGAGACCAGATATAGTGAATGCAGGGTCCTGGGGAGACCAGATCTAGTGAATGCAGAGTCCTGGGGAGTCCAGATATAGTGAATGCAGGGTGCTGGGGAGACCAGATGTAGTGAATGCAGGGTGCTGGGGAGACCAGATATAGTGAATGCAGGGTGCTGGGGAGACCAGATATAGTGAATGCAGGCTCCTGGGGAGACCAGATATAGTGAATGCAGGCTGCTGGGGAGACCAGATATAGTGAATGCAGGCTCCTGGGGAGACCAGATATAGTGAATGCAGGCTCCTGGGGAGACATTGGCAAGTTTTGGAAGAGGCCATGCAGCCGGCATCACTATAGGGGGAGCAGACGATGGAAAAGGCTCGGTGTGGCCATTAAATAATAAGCGTACTGCAAGCACTCATCTTTTTAAATCTCAGATCTGATTCTCTTCACTGATTCTCACGCCTGGAATCGTAACAGACACCCGGCACACACATTGGTCGGATATTTCACAGAACAGGTCCGTCATTCGGGCCCCTGGCTAGGCGGTCATGCCCGGACATGCAGGGTGTAAGCTATCTCCGACATTCCATGCGCTGAGAGAGGGGCCCAAATCAACGTTCCGTGCTGAAGAACGACGACCTAAATGCTGATAATATTTTCATCGCTCTTGTTCTAAGGGGGGGGGAGGGGGGGACCTACTCATCACTTCACATAATATGATGATGATAATGTTGCATTGTATAAACAATACGGGACAACTTTCAATGACCCTCAAGTTGCATGAAAGTTGGACCAAAGTTGCTGCAACTTTAAGACTCCCCCCTAGGCTCTCCAGCCCCCCAGTGCTCTCAGCTCCCCCCATGCTATCAGGCTGCCCCCTAGTGCTCTTCAGCCTCCCAGTGCTCTCAGGCCCCCACATGTGCTCTCTGACCCACCCACCCCCCCAGGTGCTCCCCCTGTGCTTTTTGCCCCCCCCCATGCTCTCAGCTCCCCTTGTGCTCTTTGGCCCCCCTGCCCTGTGCTCAGACTCCCCCTTGTGCTCTCAGGCCCCAACGTGTGCTCTCAGACCCTCCCCATGCGCTCCACCCCCCCAATTGCTCCCCCTGCTCTCAGCTTCCCTTGTGCTTTTTGGCCCCCTGCCCTGTGCTCAGACTCCCCCTTGTGCTCTTCAGCCCCCAACGTGTGCTCTCTGACCCACCTATGCTCTCAGACCCCCCCCCCCCCCAATGCTCTCTGCTCCCCTTCTGCTCTACATATACAATGTACATTCACATCAATCCCTGACCTCAAGGAGCTTACAATCTAAGGTCCCCAACATTCATACATACATAGAGAGAGAGAGAGAGAGAGAGAGAGAGAGAGAGAGAGAGAGATACATAGAGAGAGAGATACATACATACATACATAGAGAGAGATACATACATACATACATACATACATAGAGAGAGATACATACATACATACATACATACATAGAGAGAGAGAGAGAGAGAGCGAGAGCGAGAGCGAGAGTGATACATACATACATACATAGAGAGAGAGAGACATACATAGAGAGAGAGAGAGAAATAAGAGAGATACATACATATAGAGAGATACATATACAGAGAGAGAGAGAAAGAGAGAGCTACATACATAGAGAGAGATACATACATCGCAAGAGATAGAGAGAGAGAGAGAGACACACACACATACATACATAGAGATACATACATAGGGAGATCGATACATACATCGAGAGAGTTACATATAGAGAGAGATACATATAGAGAGGGCGATACATACATATAGAGAGATACATACATACATAGAGAGAGATACATACAGGGAGAGATGAATACATACAGACAAAGAGAGATACACATACATAGCGAGAGATACATACAGAGAGATACATACATACATAGAGAGATACAGACAGAGAGATACATACATACATACATACATAGAGAGATACAGACAGAGAGATACATACATACATACATACATACATACATAGAGAGAGACGCATACATACAGAGACGCATACATAGAGAGAGAGAAATAAGAGAGATACATACATATAGAGAGATACATACACAGCGAGAGATACATACATACATACATACATACATAGAGAGATACATACATAGAGAGATACATACATAGAGAGATATACATACATACATACATAGAGAGATACATACAGAGAGAGACACACACACACACACACATAGCGATATATACATAGAGAAAGAGATATACATACAGAGAGCGATACACACATATAGAGAGAGATATACATACAGACAGAGATAGATACATACATAGCGAGAGATAGATAGATACATACATACATACATACATACATAGAGAGAGAGAGATACATACATACATACATACATACATACATACATACATAGAGAGAGATAGATACATACATAGAGAGAGAGAGATACATACATACATACATACATACATACATAGAGAGAGATAGATACATACATAGAGAGAGAGATACATAGAGAGAGATACATACACATACATAGAGATACATACATACACACATACAGTATAGAGGGATAGAGAGAGATACATACGTATTATATAGAGGGATAGAGAGATACACATACATACATAGAGAGATACATACAGAGACATACATACATATTAGGGGTGCAACGGATCGTCATTGATCCGTGATCCGAACCGAAAAAGATTGATCCGAACCGCACACACGTGATCCGCGGATTGTTTTCTAAAAAAAATAATAATAATAATTTGCGCATGTTCAGTCCACACACAGCGTGGTCATGGCGAACGGAGGAGCTTGAATGCCCCGCGTCATTTAAATCCCCTGTATGGGAGCATTTTGGCTTCCCTGTCAAATATAATGATGAAGGAAAGAGGTTAGTGGATAAAACCGTGACGGTGTGTAGGCACTGTGGCACAAGAATGCCATATGACAGTGGGAACACATCAAGTATTGTCACTAGGGGTGCAACTGATCCGTACGGATCAGCACCTTCGGGTCGGGACACACAGCGATCCACGGGCCTCCCGGTCCATAGGAAAGGCCGCGGCGTCGGCCTAGCTATCGAAGCGGGGGCCATCAAGGTCCACCCGGCGCGGGGGGGATGCAGGCTGCTCCTCGGAAGTTTGTGGGCACTTGAGCTCAATATGTCATTGACTCAACAGCCCAGCGATGAGCTCCATGCTGCACCTTGAGGAATCCACACGGGGAGCCGCTGCTGCCGCCGCACCGGGCGTCCTGCTGCTTGCCAGAGAAGAGAGAGGAGGCGATCAGGGGGATCTGTATGGACTGAGCACGTAGGGGGGATTTTCACTAGACACTCAGCCCGCCGATCAATGACACTAAAGGGATCTGATGATTGGGATAGTTCAGGTCACAGTAGGGAACTGGTGACACCACTTTCGTACATGGGGCTGCGACTTCCACTTGGCTGCACATATAAGTATTGCGAGATGCAGTTATTTCAACACAAAACAGAGCTTATACGCTTAAATACAGTATTTGTAAATCTGACGGACTGTTTAAATGTGAAAATCAGAGGTGTTCTGTCACATTAGCAATAAACAGTCAGTCGGATTTCCAAACACTGTATTTAAGCACATAAGCTCAGTTTTGTGTTGAGAGGAACTGTGAAATCTAAAACTCTGGTGGTTGTAACAAGATTTGTCGTTTTTTTTTTTTTTGCTGATCCGAAAATGATCCGATCCGTGACTCCTGATCCGAGGATCGATCCGATCCGTGAGTTTTTTGATCCGTTGCACCCCTAATACATATAGAGGGATAGAGAGATACACATACATACAGAGAGAGATACACATAGATACAGAGAGAGATACACATAGATACATATAGAGAGAGATACATACATAGATAGAGAGGGATATATACACACATATAAAGAGATACTTACACAGACAGAGAGAGAGAGAGAGAGAGAGAGAGAGAGAGATACATACATAGAGAGTGCAAGAGAGACACACACATCCATAAGATCACACACAGAGATTTACTTTTTGAGTTCTGGATATATTTGGAGGGGGGGAGGGGGGGCAGCAATAAAAGTATAAGTGTCCAGCTCTGGGCGACCAGCACCCTCTAATCTAGGCAATGACAATCATTTAGGTTACTAAATCATCTGTGGCAGATTTAAAGAGATCTGATTGGCTCTTTGCATTCCTTAAATAAAACTTTCTAAGCTTCAGATATTGCGCATCGGGTAGAACACTCCACTCCTTTTTTTGGCACACTGATTGTGATTAATTGAACAGTTAGAGGCTCAATTTCCCAAACACGAGAAATTCTGGAGACGTAAAAAAAAAAACTAAATGCGAAACACTTGCTGGAAAAAGCGCATTCTAAGCATTTCAATATCACGGCGGTCACGTGCGAACGCACTGCCCTCTTCCCGGGAGGACATAAAGTATACACTGAAGACGGAATAGTAAAAGTGAGAGAAGAATAACACAAAAGAGACTTTCCCATGAAAGTTTTGTATTTTCTTTGAGAACAGGATACACCTGCAGACTTCTATTATCCCGAAACTGGAGAGAGCGGGGCTTTATTAATGGGTTAATGGGACCCCCTACTGGTCACAGGGAGGCACTGCCAGAAAAATGTCTACAGATTTTTTGTGTGCGTTCTAGTAACAGGTGATAGACCAATGAGAATTACATCTGGAGATAAGCAGATATTCCTTTTAAAAATTTAATGCCACAGGGGTTGATTTACTAAGACTGTAGAGTGCAAAATCTGGTGCAGCTCTGCATAGAAACCAATCAGCTGCCAGCTTTTATTGTCAAAGATTAATTGACGAAGCTGAAGTTAGAAGCCGATTGGCTACTATGCAGAGCTGCACCAGATTTCGCACTCTCTGGTTTAAAGTAAATGAACCCCACAGATACAGACACAAGCAGGGGCGGACTGACCATTGAGTCACTCGGGCACTGCCCGAGGGCCCCATGCCACTAGGCGGCCCCCCCATCAGGGTTGCCAGGCTCAGTAAAACCAGGTATGATATATCCGAAACCGACATGCTTTTGATGTGAAAATCCCGAGATTTTAGCTGCCCCGCCTCCTGGCATGGTGGCCATCTGTAAGCCCAGGGGCCTCATAATCTTCTATTGCCCAGGGGCCCCATGAGTTGTCAGTCTGCCCCTGGACACAAGTTCACTTCCAAATACCAGAACACATTAATGCCCCTTCACATTTTCTTGCAGCAACTTGCAACTTCTCCCACCCTCAACCCCATAAGGACTATGCTGCCTTCTCATAGATGGACCTGTCCAGTTCTGCCGCTATCCAGGGCTCAGGTAAAGCTACTCTTGGTGAGAAGTATCACCAGACAGGAAGTTCTGGAAAACCTGCAATGAGGACACAGAAAGAACTTAGGGAACTGCTGGACCCATCGTCTAGTGAAATCACACGGTCATGATCGAAAAGGGGACAAACTCTTTAACTGAGCACCAGATAGACATAAAACCCAACAGGGGTTTTTTTTTCTTCCACACTATCCAAAACCAACGTTTTTTTTTTTTTTGCAATTTTGTCATGTGGAGAAGTCTGGAACCTACCAGGGGAAACCACTCATGACCCATATATGAGGGACAACCGCCCTAATTGAACACCAGATAGCCATTAACAAACACCAACAAGAGTTCTTACCCACCCACACTCTCAAACTAAAGTTTTGGCCAATATACACTTTTATAGCTCTTGTAGTTGTGTAGAGTAGGGGAAGGTTTGACCCCTTGTCTGGTGAAACCATGATCATGACCATAAGGGGACAACCTCTAACGGAGCACCAGATAGACCCAACACCCAACCGAGGCACCAGACAGACCCAACACCCAACCGAGCTACCAGACAGACCCAACCGAGCCACCAGACAGACCCAACACCCAACCGAGCCACCAGACAGACCCAACACCCAACCGAGCCACCAGACAGACCCAACCGAGCCACTAGACAGACCCAACACCCAACCGAGCCACCAGACAGACCCAACACCCAACCGAGGCATCAGACAGACCCAACACCCAACCGAGGCACCAGACAGACCCAACACCCAACCGAGGCACCAGACAGACCCAACACCCAACCAAGGCACCAGGTAGACCCAAGTGAGCAAGTCTTATTCTTCCACACTATCCAAAATAAAGTTTTGCCCGGTATACACTTTTAAAGCTCTTTTAGTTGTGTAGAGTAGGGGAAGGTTGGACCCCCTGTCTGATGAAACCATGGTCATGACCGTGAGGGGACAATCTCTAACCGAGCATCAGATAGACCCAAAACCCAACCGAGAATCAGATAGACCCAAGACCCAACTGAGAATCAGACAGACCCAACACCCAACCGAGCATCAGATAGACCCAACACCCAACCAAGCACCAGACAGACACAACACCCAACCAAGCACCAGGTAGACCCAAGTGAGCAAGTCTTATTCTTCCACACTATCCAAAATAAAGTTTTGGTCGGTATACACTTTTTAAGTTCTTTTAGTTGTGTAGAGTAGGGGAAGGTTGGACCCCCTGTCTGATGAAACCATGGTCATGACCGTGGGGGAACAACCTCTAACCGAGCACCAGACAGACCCAAGCGAGCACCAGACAGACCCAAGCGAGCACCAGACAGACCCAAGCGAGCACAAGACAAACCCAAGCGAGCACAAGACAGACCCAAGCGAGCACCAGACAGACCCAAGCAAGCACAAGACAGACCCAAGCGAGCACGTCTTATTCTTCCACACTATCCGTGACACTGCCGTGTCAATTTGGAGAAGGCTGGACCGTAGGCGAGGGACAAGCTAGCTGTAGAACTCAGGAGGTTCTTATACTACACCAGGGTTTCTCCAGAGGATGCTGGGGGTCCCTTAAGCAATTTCTGCCTCTCGGATAAGTTCCCACTGACACCCTTGATCTTTTTAGCTATCTGTAAGGTGGTGATTCTTCCCAATGACCACAAGTGTAAGGCCCCGTACACACATCCGAGGAACTAGACGGGCAAAACTCATCGTTTTGCTCGTCGAGTTCTGTGTGAAGCCGCCGAGGATCTCGGCGAGCCAACTTTCCTCATTGAACAACGAGGAAATAGAGAACATGTTCTCTATTTGGCTCGACGAGGAACTCGTCGGCTTCCTCGGCCGAAAATGTACACACGGCCGGGTTTCTCGGCAGAATATAGCTCCGATCGAGTTTCTGGCTGAATTCTGCAGAGAAACTCGGTCGTGTGTACGAGGCCTCAGGCGCATTCTTCCCACTGAGCATCACAAGTTGTAGATATGGTACGTTTTAGAAGGGGTTTCTAAGACCAGAAAGTTATTTCAAGGGTTCCTCTGTGTTGAAAAAGGTTAAGAAAGGCTGTCCTAAGCGATCAAAAATGTTAGTTTTGGCCGGGCATACACTTTAATTTCCCTTGTAGCAGTTTGTATCTTTTTTTTTCTACCCATTGAGACCATAATGATTGTTATGTTCTCCGATGGAACCCTGATTTGTTTATTCTACCCGATGGAGAATTCATCGAGAAGTGGTGCCTCAGTTGGCTTGGGAATGGTCTTTGTGGTTGGGCAGATGTTGAAATTCTGGGCCAGCCACCTCACCAACGGATACCCAGAGATACAAGAAACCAGCATATGATTCAGCTTGTCAGAAACCACAAGAGTTGTTAGTGTTGGGGGAGGGGGGGGGGGGCTGGCCTTTAAATATTGCTGTTCTACTGTGGCCCCTGGGAACATAGCCAATATATCTTGGATTTATGAGACTAGCCTGACATGATCACTGGTTAGAACGAAGAAAAAAAAAAAGTGAGAGTTAAAAACATGCAACAAGGTAATCTCTCTAAAAAGGACACTGTCATCACAATTCGGACAGAGGAAGTGAAGGAGAGGATACAACGTCCCCCTGAGCCGCGCATTGCCATCTCCGAACATCAACCTTTTCTCGACCTTCATTGTTCGGTCAACATATCAGTTTTTCAACACTTGACCTTCATCAGACCCCCCCCCCCCACCAGATTCTATTGTCAGGCTGTAGCTTCATCAGACCCCCCCACCACCACCAGATTCTATTGTCAGGCTGTAGCTTCATCAGACCCCCCCACCACCAGATTCTATTTTCGGGTTGTAGCTTCATCAGGCCCCCCCCACCACCACCATATTCTATTGTCAGGCTATAGCTTCATCAGATCCCCCCCCCCCACCACCAGATTCTATTGTCAGGCTGTAGCTTCATTAGACCCCCCCACCACCACCAGATTCTATTGTCAGGCTGTAGCTTCATCAGACCCCCCACCACCATATTCTATTGTCAGGCTGTAGCTTCATCAGACCCCCCCACCACCAGATTCTATTGTCAGGCTGTAGCTTCATTAGACCCCCCCCCCCACCAGATTCTATTGTCAGGCTGTAGCTTCATCAGACCCCCCACCACCATATTCTATTGTCAGGCTGTAGCTTCATCAGACCCCCCACCAGATTCTATTGTCAGGCTGTAGCTTCATCAGACCCCCCCACCACCAGATTCTATTGTCAGGCTGTAGCTTCATCAGACCCCCCCCCCCACAAAACCAGATTCTATTATCAGGCTGTAGCTTCATCAGACCCCCCCACAACACCAGATTCTATTGTCAGACTGTAGCTTCATCAGACCCCCCCCCCCCACACCACCAGATTCTATTGTCAGGCTGTAGCTTCATCAGACCCCCCCACCACCAGATTCTATTGTCAGGCTGTAGCTACATCAAAACCTCAGAGGGGCTACCGTTCCAAAATCAGAGAGGTCGAAAGCCGATCACAATGTGTGCCAAGTTACCCCGTCCATGGCTGAAGCATTTAAGTTCCAATGTTTTCACAAACAATGTAACAAAAAAAAAATTATCTAGTCAAGTTTCCTTGTAGACCACAATAAGCCACAAAAACACCACGGCCATTGGGGGGGGGGGACAAGACGCCTTTTAATTTTCACTCCGTCCACAACGTATTTCCAGTTTCCCCCCATAAACACTTTCATGGAGGTATCTACTATCTAGGATAACCCAGCACTTCCCGTTGAGGTAAAACAACCAAAGCAAAATAAATTCTTAAAAAGCCAAAGTTATGCGACTTTGGAAGACTCGGCGGTGCGAACATCTGGAAGGAGGGCCGCTTGGAGAACGTTCATACACTGCGCTGACTTACAGAAGGACGGGGACTGGAGGATGGGAAAGAATGACAGCAATCAACTCAAAAATGACAACCCTAATCAACGTTCTATTGTCCTCTACACAACGGGCCGATATGAAACACGGTAGAACGTTCTATTGTCCTCTACACAATGGGCCGATATGAAACACGGCAGAACGTTCTAGTGTTCTCTACACAACGGGCCGATATGAAACACGGTAGAACGTTCTATTGTCCTCTTCACAATGGGCCGATATGAAACACGGCAGAACGTTCTAGTGTTCTCTACACAACGGGCCGATATGAAACACGGCAGAACGTTCTAGTGTTCTCTACACAACGGGCCGATATGAAACACGGTAGAACGCTCTATTGTCCTCTACACAACGGGCCAATATGAAACACGGTAAAACGCTCTATTGTCCTCTACACAGCGGGCCGATATGAAACACGGTACAGCGCTCTATTGTTCTCTACACAACGGGCCGATATGAAACACGGTAGAACGTTCTATTGTCCTTCTACACAACGGGCCGATATGTAACACGGTAGAACGTTCTATTGTCCTCTACACAACGGGCCGATATGTAACACGGTAGAACGTTCTATTGTCCTCTACACAACGGGCCGGTATGTAACACGGTAGAACGTTCTATTGTTCTCTACACAACGGGCCGATATGAATGTAGAACCCGTTTCCTGGGAGAACACAAAGGGATGGAGCTACACAGGCAGGCTTTTGGCTCGCTGGGCTCATAATCCATCGTAATGCAGAATATGACCAACAGCTGGACATTTTGGCATTTCTCAATGGCCAGCGAAGGGACACGGAGCGAGCGGAGCACAAACTATTGTCTGACGTCCAGCGAGTCGAAGCGCAGGACTCCCGGGGGTTGGGAAGTGAATGTAACAATGTATCACTGGCCATAATATTGCAACACAACATCAGAATGCCTTGTAATGGAAAGATCTGCTCTTCGCAGGGTATGTCATTGTGCTAAGAGCGCAGCGTCTGAATCCCCGGACTTGTTTTACAACCGCGGAGTGCGGAGGGAGGATTACACCGGGGCAGATAATACAATAAAACACACACACTAAATAAACACGGGCTGGATCCAAGCAACGAGTGGGGACAGAGGATCGGTTACAACCTGTAACATGATGACCTGGGGCAGCTTCATGGCTAGGGGGCAAGCCCACCACCCTGGGGCAGCTTCACCGCTAGGGGGCAAGCCCACCACCCTGGGGCAGCTTCACAACACCCAAGTAAAGATACCCCAGGGCACCTTCACCCGCATCAGCCCTAGGGGGCAAGGCTACTGACCTGGGGCAGCTTCAACCCTAGGGGGCAAGCCCACCACCCTGGGGCAGCTTCACCGCTAGGGGGCAAGCCCACCTCCCTGGGGCAGCTTCACCGCTAGGGGGCAAGCCCACCACCCTGGGGCAGCTTCACCGCTAGGGGGCAAGCCCACCACCCTGGGGCAGTTTTACAACACCCAACTAAAGCTACCCCAGGGCACCTTCACCCGCATCACTTCTAGGGAGCAAGGCTGCCGACCTGGGGCAGCTTTAACCCTAGGGGGCAAGCCCACCACCCTGGGGCAGTTTCACAACACCCAAGTAAAGATACCCCAGGGCACCTTCACCCGCATCAGCCCTAGGGGGCAAGGCTACTGACCTGGGGCAGCTTTAACCCTAGGTGGCAAAGCTACCACCCTGAGGCAGGTTCATAACATCCAAGTGAAGCTATACCAGGGCACCTTAACCTGCATCACCCCTAGGGGGCAAGGCTACCGACTTGGGGCAGCTTCAACCCTAGGGGGCAAGGCTACCACCCTGAGGCAGGTTCACAACATCCAAGCGAAGCTATACCAGGGCACCTTCAACTGCTTCGCCCCTAGGGGGTAAAGCTACCACCTTGGGGCAGTTTTTTTAAAACCCAAGCAAAGCTACACCAGGGCACCTTCACCTGCTTTACCCCTTGGGGGCAAGCCGTGCAGCTTCACCCCTAAGGGGCAAGCCTATCACCCTGGGGAAGCTTAACAACATCCAAGCAAAGCTACCCCAGAGCACCTTCACCCATAGGGGAAAGCCTACCACCCTGGGGCAGCGACACTCCTAGAGGGCAAGCCTACCACCCTGGGGCAGCTTCACAACATCCAAGCAAAGCTACACCAGGCATCTTCACCCCTTTGGGGCAAGGCTACCCTGGGGCAGCTTCACAACATCCAAGCAAAGCTACAAAAGGGCACCTTCACCTGCTTCACCCTTCTGGGGCAAGGCTACCCTTGGGCAGCTTTACATGCCAGCAAAGCTACCACAGGACAAATACACCCACTTCACCCTCTGGGGACAAGGCTACCACCCTGGGGCAGCTTAACCCCTTTGGGGGCAAGGCTACCACCCTGGGGCAGCTTCACAACATCCAAGCAAAGCTTTACAATGGAACCTTTACCCCTCTGGGGCAAGGCTACCCTGG
This sequence comes from Rana temporaria, assembly GCF_905171775.1. Taxonomy (NCBI): domain Eukaryota; kingdom Metazoa; phylum Chordata; class Amphibia; order Anura; family Ranidae; genus Rana; species Rana temporaria. Next base: position 12,282,385 of record NC_053493.1, read on the forward strand.
GGCAGCTTCACATGCAAGCAAAGCTACCCCAGGGCAGCTTCACTGCCCATTCCAAGGCACCTTCACCAGGGGAAAAAACTGCCCTGGGCAGCTTCACCCTCCCCTCCAGGCAATGCTTCCCTGTGCAGCTCCGTCCCATCATCTCCCAGCAGAGTTCCCTGGATGTGGCCGGGCGCAGACAGGCGTGCATCTGCTGTAATAGTATCTGGCCAGGAGCCGGGACAGTGACAGAATGACTATCCTGCCACAGAGAGGACACAGATCTCCAGGAGCAGACTGCACTGCCCAGCCCAGGGTGAGGGACACAAAGTGACACAGATCTCCAGGAGCAGACTGCACTGCCCAGCCCAGGGTGAGGGACACAAAGTGACACAGAGCAGCACCAACACAGCGAGCCATTATTAACCCCTTACAGCCAGACACTGCCGGGGGTTCTCTGTGCACAGCATTGCAAGCAAGTCTCCGGCACCTTCACCATGTATTATGAGGACACAATACATTCCAACACCGATACAGAATCATCACTGACCCCCAGAACTGATCCCCCAGCACTGATCCCCCAACACTGACCCCCCAACACCGATACAGAAGGAACAATCCCATATACTCCAAGTATCATCACTGACCCCCAGCACTGATACAGAAGGAACAATCCCATATACTCCAAGTATCATCACTGACCCCCAGCACTGATCCCCCAGCACTGATCCCCCAGCACTGATACAGAAGGAACAATCCCATATACTCCAAGTATCATCACTGACCCCCAGCACTGATCCCCCAACACTGATCCCCCAACACTGATCCAGAAGTAACAATCCCATTTTTCAGTAATGACACAATTGTACTACCAGGACACCATATACTCCAAGTATCATCACTGATACCCCAGCACTGACCCCCCAGCACTGATCCCCCCAGCACTGATACAGAAGGAACAATCCCATCTCCAGTAATGACACAATGCAGAACTAACCATTGTTACTATGTACTACCAGGACACCATATACTCCAAGTATCATCACTGACCCCCAGCACTAATTCCCCAGCACTGACCCCCCAACACTGATCCCCCAACACTGATCCCCCAGCACTGATCCCCCAGCACTGATCCCCCAGCACTTATACAGAGAAAACAATCCCATCTCCAGTAATGACACAATGCAGAACTAACCATTGTTACTATGTACTCCAAGTATCAGCACTGACCCCCAGCACCAATCCCCCAGCACTGACCCCCCAACACTGACCCCCCAGCACTGACCCCCCAGCACTGACCCCCCAGCACTGACCCCCCAACACTGACCCCCCAACACTGACCCAATCCCCCCAACACTGACCCAATCCCCCCCCCCCCCCCAACACTGACCCAATCCCTGCCCCCCCCCAACACTGACCCAATCCCTGAACACTGACCCAATCCCTGATCCCCCAGCACTGACCCAATCCCTGATCCCCCCCAGCACTGACCCAATCCCTGATCCCCCAGCACTGACCCAATCCCTGATCCCCCAGCACTGACCCAATCCCTGATACCCCAGCACTGACCCAATCCCTGATCCCCCAGCACTGACCCAGTCCCTGATCCCCCAGCACTGACCCAGTCCCTGATCCCCCAGCACTGACCCAATCCCTGATCCCCCAGCACTGACCCAATCCCTGATCCCCCAGCACTGACACAATCACTGACCCAATCCCTGATCCCCCAGCCCTGACCCAATCACTGATCCCCCCAGCCCTGACCCAATCACTGATCCCCCAGCACTGACACAATCCCTGATCCCCCAGCACTGACCCAATCCCTGATCCCCCAGCACTGACACAATCACTGATCCAATCCCTGATCCCCCAGACCTGACCCCCAATCCCACAGCCCTGATCAAATGTCTTTAATAATGACAATATCTCCAGCACAGATCTGAAATCTCCAATAATGACACAATTGGGGGAGATTTACTAAAACTGGGAGCATTTAGAATCTGCACAGCAACCAATCAGCTTCTAGCTTCAGTTTGTTCAGTTAAGCTTTGGCAATAAAACCTGAAAGCTGATTGGTTTCTAAGCAGAGCTGCACCGGATCGCACACTCCACTTTTAGTAAATAAACACCCGATGTATAGAACTGATCTCCATCATCATCCAATACAGATACAAAGTAACAGCCTATCACTGATCTCCGACACCGACACAATGTATCACTGATCACCGACACCGACACAATGTATCACTGATCACCGACACCGACACAATGTATCACTGATCTCCGACACCGACACAATGTATCACTGATCACCGACACAATGTATCACTGATCACCGACACAATGTATCACTGATCTCCGATCACAACGTATCACCGGGACACCTCACATCCCAACACAAAGTATCATCAGCCTCCAGCAACAAAGTCTCAGCGATCTCCAACACTGACAGATCACTGATCTCCAGCAACAATGTCTCAGCGATCTCCAACACTGACAGATCACTGATCTCCAGCAACAAAGTCTCAGCGATCTCCAACACTGACAGATCACTGATCTCCAGCAACAAAGTCTCAGCGATCTCCAACACTGACAGATCACTGATCTCCAGCAACAAAGTCTCTGGGATCTCCCACACTGACAGATCACTGATCTCCAGCAACAATGTCACAGTCCCCTATCTCCAACACTGCGATGTGTCCCAATACAAAGTATCATCATCAGCCTCCAGCAACCAAGTATCGCTGATCTCCAGCAGCACGGATATCCCATCCCCGGGGCTCCTCTGGGGGTCACCTACCCGAAGTAGGCAGCGGTGGGTCCGCCGGAGAGGAGGACTAGGAGCGCCAGTGACAGCCATCCCAGGGAGAGGCGTCCATCCAGCATCTTGGTGCGGCTCTCGGGCTGAGCATTTCGTTGATGTTGAGGTGTTAGTGGCGGAGTCCCGGCTCTCCTCCCTTCTTATACCGCTCAGCTGGGCGGAGGCGGGGCTCGGGGCTCTGCAGGGACCGCCCCCCAGGTCCGCCCCTCTAACGCCCCTCCCTCCCCTCCGCCAGGACCCTGCGCGTGCCGCTGATTAACCCCTTCGCTGCCGGCACCGGCCGCTTCGTCGCTGGCATTAACCCCTTCAGCACTGGCATTAACCCCTTCATCACTGGCATTAACCCCTTCATCACTGGCATTAACCCCTTCACTGCCAACACTGACCCTTCATCACTGGCATTAACCCCTTCATCACTGGCATTAACCCCTTCACTGCCAACACTGACCCATCCATTAATGGCATTAACCCCTTCACTGCCAGCACTAACCCCTTCATCACTGGCATTAACCCCTTCAGCACTGGCATTAACCCCTTCAGCACTGGCATTAACCCACTCACTGCCAACACTGACCCTTCAGCAATGGCATTAACCCCTTCTCTGCCAGGCCCAGCACTAACCCCTTCATCACTGGCACTAACACCTTCATTGCCAACACTGGCCCCTCCATCAATGGCGTTAACCCCTTCATCACCAGCACTGACCCCTTCACCACTGGCATTAACCCTTCACTGCCAGCACTAATCCCTTCATCACTGGCATTAACCCCTTCACCACTGGCAATAAACCCCTTCACTGCCAGCACTATCCCCTTTACCACTGGCATTAACCCCTTCACCACTGCCAACACTGACCCTTGATCACTGGCATTAACCCCTTCATCACTGCCAGGATTAACCCCTTCATCACTTACACTAACCCCTTCACTGCCAACACTGACCCTTCATCACTGGCATTAACCCCTTGACCACTGGCAACCCCTTCACTGCCAACACTGACCCTTCGTCACTGGCATTAACCCCTTCACTGCCAACACTGACCCTTCATCACTGGCATTAACCCCTTCACTGCCAACACTGACCCTTCATCACTGGCATTAACCCCTTCACCACTGGCATTAACCCCTTCACTGCCAACACTGACCCTTCATCACTGGCATTAACCCCTTCACTGCCAGCACCAACCCCTTCATCACTGCCAGGATTAACCCCTTCATCACTGCCAGGATTAACCCCTTCATCAATGTCATTAACACATTCACTGCCAAACTAACCCATTCATCACTGGCATTAACCCCTTCACTGCTAGCATTAGCGCCATCACGGGCAGCACTAACCCCTTCATCTCTGGCAATAACCACTTTACTGCCAACACTAACCCCTTCACTGCCAACACTAACCCCTTCATGTCTGGCATTGCCCTTTCACTTTTTTAGAATTAACCCCTTTGATCACTGGCATTAACCCCTTTCCTGGCTGAGCAACAACCCTTTCACTGCCAGCAACCAACCCCATCATCACCGACATTAACTCCTTCACTACCAGAATTATCCCTCCAATGCCAGCACTAACCCCTTCCTTGCCGACATCAAACCCTTCCCTGACAGCGTCAACCACTCCACTGACAGCATTAACCCCTTCACTCCCAGAATGAACCTCTTCCCTGATTTTCCCCTTAAATCGCCGACATTAACCCCTTCACTGCCAGCATTAACCCTTTCACTTACAGCATTACCGTATTCACCACCAGCATTAACCCCTTCAGAGCCAGAATCAACACCACTGACTGAGGATTAACCCCTTCACTCCCAGCATTAACTCGTTTGTCAAAGGCGTTAACCCCATTCACTGTCTGCATTAAACCCTTCAGAGCCAGAATCAGCAACATCACTGGCTGAGGATTAACGTCATCACCAGCCTTAACCCCTTCATTACTGACATTAACCCCTTCATCGCCAGGGCTGCAGGATTAAAGCCCCTCACTGCCAGGACTAACCCCTTCACTGCCAGGATTAACCCACTGACACATATTAACATTCACACCAAGATTAATGCCATCACTACCAGCATTAACCCTTTCACGGCCCTCATTAACCCCTTAACCGCCCAGATTAACCCCAGATATTAACTCTGCAATCATTAACCCCTTCAGTGCAGGATTAAACTGATCACCAGATTTAACCCCATCACTAATCCCTTCACCACCAGCATTCACCCCTTTATCACCAGCATTAACCTGTCACATATTAACTCCTTCAATGACAGCATTAACCCCTTCACTGCCCCCCTGCAAATAATTAATCCTTTCAATACCACATAACTCATTCACTGCTAGCCTTAACCTACAGCTTTGTAACCCACTGGCACATATTACCTTCCGCACCACCAGCATTAACCCCTTCCCTGCCACTGCTGCCAGAAATAACGAATTCACGGCATGCATTAACCCCATTACTGCCTGTGTTAATCCCATTTACCATTGGCATTCACTCTTTCACTGCCGGTACTAATCCCATTGACAGCCAGCATTTACACTTTCACTGCTACACAATAACTCCTTCACCACCAAGAATAAAGACTTCACCATCAGCATTAACCTGTCATTTGCCACACATTAACCCCTTTCACCACCAACAAGTTTTTTTCTATCTCATTATACACCTTCACTGACAGCATTTACCACTTGCATTGCTCGCATTAACCCTTCACTGCCACCAATAATCCCTTCACTACTATACATTAACCTCTAAACTGCAAGCATTAACCCTCTCACTGCCAAAAGTACCCCTTTTTTTTTTTACTACAAATTAACCCTTTCACTCATATTAACCCCTGCACTGCTAGGAAATAACCCCTTCACTACAAGATATTGACCATCACACTGCCAGCATTAGTTATTTTACTTCCAGGATTAACGCTTTCCCTGCTGAACATTAACCCCCGGCATTGCCAGAATGAACTCCTTCATTAACACATTAACCCTTTTACTGCCAGCATTAATCCTGATCAAACGCAGCCACTGTGCCATCAATTGTCACCACTGTGCCATGCCATCAAACGCAGCCACTGTGCCATCAATTATCACCACTGTGCCATGCCATCAAATGCAGTCACTATGCCATCAATTCGCACCACTGTGCCATGCCAAACGCAGCCACTGTGCCATGCCATCAAACGCAGCCACTGTGCCATCAATTATCACCACTGTGCCATGCCATCAAACGCAGCCACTGTGCCATCAATTATCACCACTGTGCCATGCCATCAAACGCAGCCACTGTGCCATGCCATCAAACGCAGCCACTGTGCCATCAATTGTCACCACTGTGCCATGCCATCAAACGCAGTCACTGTGCCATGCCATCAAACGCAGCCACTGTGCCATCAATTATAACCACTGTGCCACTATCTGTGCTACACATTAACCGTTGAACTGGCAGCATTAATACTAATTATTCACCGCACTTCCAGCGTTTAACCCCTTCACTGCCACACAACAATACCTGCACTGCCAGCATTAACCCCATCCACTGCCACATATTAACCCCTGAATTGCCACCAACTGCTACGTTTTGACCCATTCCTTGCTAATTCTATCCCCTCCACTGCCGCGTTATAACCCTTTAACCTGCCAGCATGAAGCCCCCCCACTGCCGTCACTCCTTCATTCCCTGATAACCCTCCAAACTTCCAACATTAACTCATTCCTTGCCACACAAGTGTCTGCATTGCCAGCTCTAACCCCCCATCAACGACCACTAATGAACCCCTGCACTGCCGGCATTAACCCCTTCCACAATCTACAGCCAATCTCTCATCAATTGATTGGTTGCACTCAGGGGCGGACTGACAACTCATGGGGCCCCCGGGCAATAGAAGATTATGGGGCCCCCGGGCAATAGAAGATTATGGGGCCCCCGGGCTTACAGATGGCCACCAAGCCAGAAGGCAGTGCAGAGGCGGGGCAGCTAAAATCTCGGGATTTTCACATCAAAAGCATGTCGGTTTCGGACATATCAGGGACAGATGTAAAAAAAAAAAACACAGATTTTTACATACTGTCCCTGGTTTTACTGAGCCTGGCAACCCTGATGGGGCCCCCTAGTGGCATGGGGCCCTCGGGCAGTGCCGAGTGACTCAATGGTCAGTCCGCCCCTGGTTGCACTAGATGGTCTTGTGCCTTTTCTCAATCAGAAAAAAAAAAAAAAAAGTAATAACCTCACCAACCTTCATTTTAGATTTCCACTACACAAAATGTTGGTTAACATAAAAAAAAAACAAATAAAAAACAAACAAAACACAATTAAATTTACATTTACATGTTACGCCTTAACCCCTGCACTGCCAGCAAGAACCCCTCCACTGCTGGTATTAACCACTTCAGCCCCGGAGGATTTGGCTGCCAAATAACCGGGCCACCTTTTGCGATTCGGCACTGCGTCACTTTAACCGACAATTGCGCGGTCGTGCGACGTGGCTCCCAAACTAAATTGGTGTCTTTTTTTCCCCCACAAACAGAGCTTTCTTTTGGTGGTATTTGATCACCTCTGCGTTTTTTATTTTTTGCGCTATAAACAAAAAAAAACATACATTTTGAAAAAAAATATATGTATTTTTTACTTTGTGCTATAATAAATATCCCCCCCAAAAAAGATATAAAAAATAAATTTTCCTCAGTTTAGGTCAATATGGATTCTTCTACATATTATTGATAAAAAATAAATAAAAATCGCAATAAGCGTATCTTAAATGGTTTGCGCAAAAGTTATAGGCCCGGATTCACAGACACTGGGGCATATTTATGCCGCCGTAGCGTATCTTCTTTACGCTACGCCGGCGCAGGGAGGCAAGCCCCGGATTCACAAAGCACTTGCCACCAAATCTGCGCTGGGTTTCTTAGGCGCAAGTCCTCGTAAGTGGAAGTGGGCGTGAGCCATGCAAATGAGGCGTGACCCCATGCAAATGATGGGCCGAGCGCCATAAAGATACGAATAACGAACGGCGCATGTGCCGTCCCGTGGACGCATCCCAGTGCGCATGCTCAGAATCACGTCGGAACTACTCCCTAAGATACGACGGATCACTGCCTACGATGTTAACGTAACCTACGCCTAGTCATATTCACGTACTACGTAAACGACATGAGATATGATGGCTGTGTTCCCTGGTCCATACCTTTGCATGGGTTGCGCCTCCTATATGGGAAATAACTTTACGCCGGACATACGACTTACGCAAACCGCGTATATTATGGACTTGAAAGAACACAGCTGACCAACACGGGCAGAGGACACGGCTCCCCAAATCATCACCGACTGTGGAGACTTCACACGGGACCTCATGCAGCTTGGATTCTGTGCCTCTCCACTCCTCCTCCAGACTCTGGGACAGCGATTTCCAAATGAAATGCAAAGTTTACGAGGACTTGGGACCACCGAGCAACAGTCCAGTCCTTTTTCCTCCTTATCCCAGGTAAGACCCTTCTGACTTTGTCTCAGCTTCAGGAGTGGCCCATGTCCTGGATACGTCTGTGTGGGGGGGGCTCTTGAAGTCGCTGACGCCAGCCGTAGTCCCCTCCTTGTGAATCTCCCCCAGATTCTTCCATGGTCTTTGCTTCACAATCCTCCCAAGGTTGCGGATATCCCTGTTGCTTGTGCACCTTTTTCTACCACCCTTTTTCCTTCCACTCAACTTTCCATTAATATGCTTGGATACGGCACTCTGTGAAGAGCCAGCTTCTTTAGCAATGACATTTTGTGACTTGCCCTCCTTGTGGAGGATGTCAGTCAGTGACTGTCTTCTGGAGAACTGTCAGTCAGCAGTCTTCCCCCCATGAGTGTCTAACCCACTGATCCCGACTGAGAGACCGTTTAATGGCTCAGGAAACCTTTACAGGTGTTTCAAGTTAATTAGCTGATTAGAGTGCGACACTCCGAGACTACGATATTCACTGTCATCATTAACCCCCGCACTACCATCTGTCATCCTTAACCCCTACACTGTCATCATTAACCCCCGCACTGCCATGTATATGAACGCCTGCACTGTCATCATTAACCCCTGCCCTGCCATATATATATGAAAGCCTGCACTGTCATCATTAACCCCTGCCCTGCCATATATATATGAAAGCCTGCACTGTCATCATTAACCCCTGCACTGTCATCATTAACCCCCGCACTGCCATATATATTAACGCCTGCACTGTCAACATTAACCCCCGCACTGCCATATATATTAACGCCTGCACTGTCAACATTAACCCCCGCACTGCCATATATGTGAACGCCTGCACTGTCATAATTAACCCTTGCCCTGCCATATATATATATGAAAGCCTGGACTGTCACCATTAACCCCTGCACTGCCATATGCCTGCAATGTCATCATTAACCCCTGCCCTGCCATGTATATATGAAAGTCTGCACTGTCATAATTAACCACTGCCCTGCCATATATTTATGAAAAACTGGACTGTCACCATTAACCCCTGCACTGTCATATGCCTGCACTGTCATCATTAACCCCTGCCCTGCCATATATATATAAGAAAGCCTGCACTGCCATAATTAACCCCTGCCCTGCCATACATATATGAAAGCCTGCACTGTCATAATTAACCCCTGCCCTGCCATATATATATATATATGAAAGCCTGCACTCTCATCATTAACCCCTGCCCTGCCATATATATATGAAAGTCTGCACTGTCATCATTAACCCCTGCACTGCCATATATATTAACGCCTGCACTGTCAACATTAACCCCCGCACTGCCATATATATGAACGCCTGCACTGTCATAATTAACCCCTGCCCTGCCATATATATATATGAAAGCCTGGACTGTCACCATTAACCCCTGCACTGCCATATGCCTGCACTGTCATCATTAACCCCTGCCCTGCCATATATATATATATATATATATATATATATATATATATATATATATATATATATATATATATAAAAAAGCCTGCAATGTCATCATTAACTCCTGCCCTGCCATGTATATATGAAAGTCTGCACTGTCATAATTAACCACTGCCCTGCCATATATTTATGAAAAACTGGACTGTCACCATTAACCCCTGCCCTGCCATATATATGAAAGTCTGCACTGTCATAATTAACCCCTGCACTGCCATATATTTATGAAAAACTGGACTGTCACCATTAACCCCTGCCCTGCCGTATATATATATAAGAAAGCCTGCACTGCCATCATTAACCCCTGCCCTGCCATGTATATATGAAAGCCTGCACTGTCATAATTAACCCCTGCCCTGCCATATATATATATGAAAGCCTGCACTGTCATCATTAACCCCTGCCCTGCCATATATATATGAAAGCCTGCACTGTCATAATTAACCCCTGCCCTTTATATGAAAGCCTGTACTGTCATCATTAACCCCTGCCCTGCCATGTATATATGAAAGCCTGCACTGTCATAATTAACCCCTGCCCTGCCATATATTTATGAAAGCCTGCACTGGCATCATTAACTCCTGCCCTGCCATCTGTCATCCTTAACCCCTACACTGTCATTATTAACCCCTGCACTGCCATCTTTATGAAAGCCTGCACTCTCACCATTAGCCCACACACGATTAGCTATAACCCCTATTCTACCACATGTATCCCTGACACATATTAACAGATTTCATTTCATACATTAACCCCTACACTGCCATCATGTATTAACCCGTGTTTGCCACCAATGATCCCTGCACTTCCAAAAATTAACCCTTTCCTGTTACACATGCCCCCCTTTTTTTTTTTTATTCTTAAGGGGCCAGATTTACCAATCGTATTTCAACTTCTTCCATATTAACCCTTTCCCCTACCAACAGTAACCGCTTCCGTTGTCACAAGCTAACTGCTCTAACTTACGCATTAATCCCATGACCTGCCACCGTTAACCCTCTGTGCTGGTAAGTGTTAAACCCTGCGCTGCCCCCCATAATATTCACTGCAATGGTGGCATTAACCCTTAAATGACCATACATTAAGCCTTCACTGCCATAATAAACTTCTAAATGCCGTTATGAAACCCCTGCACTTCCATAGGTTAACCCTGGCACTGCCAGCGTCAACACAAGATGCCAATGGCATTAACCCCAATCCTGCCGTACTGTAATGCCATACCTTAACCCCTTACCTATCAACAGTCACTTCTACACTGCAACACATTAACCCCTACACTTCAGTACATCAACCCCTGTGCTGAAAACCTTAACTGCTGTCATATGTTTACACACGCCCCGGTGTAATGTAACCCCTCCACTGCCAAAATAAACACATGTACTGTCATCATGTTTCAGCTTCCCATTCATTAACCCCTGCCCCGCTTACATTAATCCCCACACTGCCAGCAATAACGCCTGCACTGCCAACATCAACTCCTACACTACCGCATATCTACTCCTTCCTGCCAGGACTATCACTTGCTTTGTCAAGATTAACCTCTGCCGTACCATGCTTTAACCCATTCACTGCCAACATTTAACCCTTGAACTAACGAGCATGAATCTCTGCTCTTTATAACATTGACCGAGTCAGAAGGATAAGGATGAGGATGACAGGCCTGAGTACAATCAGTAGAGCCAGCTCCCATTTATTTCCTGATAGGTGCCACTTAACCCTTGCATTGCCAACTTGATCACTTGACCAATGTAAGGAACATTCTTCTCACTGATCACCAATGTAAGGGACATTCTTCCCACTGATCACCAATGTAAGGGACATTCTTCTCACTGATCACCAATGTAAGGAGCATTCTTCCCACTGATCACCAATGTAAGGGACATTCTTCTCACTGATCACCAATGTAAGGGACATTCTTCTCACTGATCACCAATGTAAGGGACATTCTTCCCACTGATCACCAATGTAAGGGACATTCTTCCCACTGATCACCAATGTAAGGAGCATTCTTCCCACTGATCACCAATGTAAGGGACATTCTTCTCACTGATCACCAATGTAAGGAACATTCTTCTCACTGACCACCAATGTAAGGGACATTCTTCCCACTGATCACCAATGTAAGGGACATTCTTCTCACTGATCACCAATGTAAGGAACATTCTTCCCACTGATCACCAATGTAAGGGACATTCTTCTCACTGATCACCAATGTAAGGAACATTCTTCTCACTGATCACCAATGTAAGAAACATTCTTCCCACTGATCACCAATGTAAGGGACATTCTTCCCACTGATCACCAATGTAAGGAACATTCTTCTCACTGATCACCAATGTAAGGGACATTCTTCTCACTGATCACCAATGTAACGAACATTCTTCCCACTGATCACCAATGTAAGGGACATTCTTCTCACTGATCACCAATGTAAGGGACATTCTTCTCACTGATCACCAATGTAAGGAACATTCTTCCCACTGATCACCAATGTAAGGGACATTCTTCCCACTGATCACCAATGTAAGGAACATTCTTCTCACTGATCACCAATGTAAGGGACATTCTTCTCACTGATCACCAATGTAAGGAACATTCTTCTCACTGATCACCAATGTAAGGGACATTCTTCCCACTGATCACCAATGTAAGGGACATTCTTCTCACTGATCACCAATGTAAGGGACATTCTTCCCACTGATCACCAATGTAAGGGACATTCTTCCCACTGATCACCAATGTAAGGGACACTCTTCTCACTGACCACCAATGTAAGGAACATTCTTCCCACCGATCACCAATGTAAGGAACATTCTTCCCACTGATCACCAATGTAAGGGACATTCTTCCCACTGATCACCAATGTATGGAGCATTCTTCCCACTGATCACCAATGTAAGGAACATTCTTCTCACTGATCACCAATGTAAGGGACATTCTTCCCACTGATCACCAATGTAAGGAACATTCTTCCCACTGATCACCAATGTAAGGAACATTCTTCTCACTGATCACCAATGTAAGGGACATTCTTCCCACTGATCACCAATGTAAGGATCATTCTTCTCACTGATCACCAATGTAAGGAACATTCTTCCCACTGATCACCAATGTAAGGGACATTCTTCCCACTGATCACCAATGTAAGGAACATTCTTCCCACTGATCACCAATGTAAGGGACATTCTTCCCACTGATCACCAATGTAAGGAACATTCTTCTCACTGATCACCAATGTAAGGGACATTCTTCCCACTGATCACCAATGTAAGGGACATTCTTCCCACTGATCACCAATGTAAGGGACATTCTTCCCACTGATCACCAATGTAAGGATCATTCTTCTCACTGATCACCAATGTAAGGAACATTCTTCCCACTGATCACCAATGTAAGGAACATTCTTCCCACTGATCACCAATGTAAGGGACATTCTTCCCACTGATCACCAATGTAAGGGACATTCTTCCCACTGATCACCAATGTAAGGGACATTCTTCCCACTGATCACCAATGTAAGGATCATTCTTCTCACTGATCACCAATGTAAGGAACATTCTTCCCACTGATCACCAATGTAAGGGACATTCTTCCCACTGATCACCAATGTAAGGAACATTCTTCTCACTGATCACCAATGTAAGGATCATTCTTCTCACTGATCACCAATGTAAGGGACATTCTTCCCACTGATCACCAATGTAAGGAACATTCTTCTCACTGATCACTAGTGGGCATAATGTGGTATAATCCTGACATTTCAGGAAAATACCCCATTATAGCCACTAGACGGAGCTGACAATCATAAGAAGTAAACATGTTACACAAATTACAGTGGTTATTCATACTTGCTGTCTAAATGCTGAACCTGAATTCACTGTTCCTCTGGGCACCCTGCATTAGCACTTTGTAGCATGCTGCAATGCTTGTGCGTTGCTGTAGTGCATTGGGTTGCCATTTAGAATGTTGCCTTAACACACATGCCTAGATGCAAATGGGCACCTAATATTTTTAAGTTTCCCACCAGCCCTTTAAAGGGTTCTGAAAGTTGGGAGGTAGAGTTCCTGATTATATGGCCAGTGTCATTGGCTATTATAGGGTTGCCCTTCATAGGGTTTCTTAATGTTGGGAGGTGGCATTTTTGTTCATGTGATCACTGTGATTGGCCAATGTAGGAGCCCTTGGAGGGATTCTAAATGATGTGAGGGGGAGAACCTGATTGTGTGATCACTGTGATTGGCTAATGCAGTGTGACCTTTGAGGGGATCGGAAACTTGAGGGGTGGAGTTCCTGATCAGGTGACCATAATTGGCCGTTGCAGTGGACCTTTGGGAGGTGCTGAAACTTGAGAGGTGGAGATCATGATCATGTGACCACTGTGATTGGCCAATGCAGTGAACCTTTGAGAGGTGCTTCAGCTTGAGGGAGGGAGTTCCTGATCATGTGACCACTGTGATTGGCCATTGCAGTGGACCTTAGAGAGGATCTGAAACTTTAGAGGTGCCGTTTCCAGTCAAGTAATCACTGTGACTGGCCAATGCAATGTGTCCTTTGAGCGGATCGGAAAATTGAGAGGTAGAGTTCCTGATTATGTGTCCATGATTGCCCGTTGCAGTGAACCTTTGAGAGGTGCTGAAACTTGAGGAGTGAGGGTCCTGATCATGTGACCACTGTGATTGGCCAATGCAGTGGACCTTTTGAGCGTTGCTTCAACTTAAAGCGGGAGTTCACCCGGAAAAAAAATTGAAACATTAGATCGAGGCTCATTTTGTCTAGGGGAATCAGGTGTTTTTTTTAAAAATCGAAGCAGTACTTACCGTTTTATAGAGCGATCTTCTCCGCCGCTTCCGGGTATGGTCTTCGGGACTGGGCGTTCCTATTTGATTGACAGGCTTCCGACGGTCGCATACATCGCGTCACGAGTAGCCGAAAGAAGCTGAACGTCGGTGCGGCTCTATAAGGCGCCTGCGCACCGACGTTCGGCTACTTTCGGAAAATCGTGACGCGATGTATGCGACTGTCGGAAGCCTGTCAATCAAATAGGAGCGCCCAGTCCCGCAGCCCATACCCGGAAGCGGCGGAGAAGATCTCTCTCTAAAACGGTAAGTACAGCTTCGATTTTTAAAAAAAACACCCGATTCCCCTTCACAAAATGAGCCTCAATCTAATGTTAAAAATTAAGTTTTTGGGTGAACCTCCACTTTAAGGGGTGGAGTTCCTGATCAGGTGACCACCTTGATTGGCCATTGTAGTGGACCTTTGAGAGGTTCTGAAACTTGATAGGTGGAGAACCTGATCATGTGACTACTGTGATTGGCCATTGCAGTGGACCTTTTGAGAGTTGCTTCAACTTGAGGGGCGGAGTACCTGATCAGGTGACCACATTGATTGGCCATTGTAGTGGACCTTTGAGAGGTTCTGAAACTTGATAGGTGGAGAACCTGATCATGTGACAACTGTGATTGGCCATTGCAGTGGACCTTTTGAGGGTTGCTTCAACTTGAGGGGTGGAGTTCCTGATCATGTGACCACTGTGACTTGCCAATGCCTGGACCTTTATGAGGTTCTGAAACTTGAGCGGAGAAGTTACTGATCATGTGACCACTGTGATTGGCCGTTGTAGCAGCACTTGAGGGGTAGAGTTCCTGATCAGGTGACCACCTTAATTGGCCATTGCAGTGAACCTTTGAGAGGTTCTGAAACTTGATAGGTGGAGAACCTGATCATGTGACTACTGTGATTGGCCAATGCAGTGGACCTTTTGAGAGGTCCTTCAACTTGAGGGGTGGAGTTCCTGATCAGGTGACCACCTTGATTGGCCATTGCAGTGGACCTTTGAGAGGTTCTGAAACTTGAGAGGTGGAGAACCTGATCATGTGACCACTGTGATTGGCCATTGCAGTGGACCTTAGAGAGAATCTGAAACTTTAGAGGTGCCGTTTCCAGTCAAGTAATCACTGTGACTGGCCAATGCAATGCGACACTTGAGAGGTGGAGTTCCTGATTATGTGTCCATGCTTGCCCGTTGCAGTAAACCTTTGAGAGGTGCTGAAACTTGAGGAGAGAAGTTCCTGATCATGTGACCACTGTGATTGGCCAATGCAGTGGACCTTTTGAGAGGTGCTGAATCTTGAGGAGTGAAGTTCCTGATCAGGTGACCACTATGATTGGCCAATGCAGTGGACCTTTAAAGGGGTTCTGAAACTTGAGAGGTGGAGAACCTGATCATGTGACTACTGTGATTGGCCAATGCAGTGGACCTTTTGAGAGGTGCTGAATCTTGAGGAGTGAAGTTCCTGATCAGGTGACCACTATGATTGGCCAATGCAGTGGACCTTTGAGAGGTTCTGAAACTTGAGAGGTGGAGAACCTGATCATGTGACCACTGTGATTGGCCATTGCAGTGGACCTTTCGCGAGGTTCTGAAACTCGAGAGGAGAAGTTATTGATCGTGTGACCACTGTGATTGGCCGTTGTAGCAGCCCTTGCAGGGTTCTGAAAGATAAGAGGTGGAAATCCTGATCATGTGACCGCGGTGATTGGCCGTTGCAGTGGATCTTTGAGAGTTTATGAAGCTTGGGAGGTGGAGTTCCTGATCATGTGACCGCTGTGATTGGCCGTTGTAGCAGTCACATGATCCCCACCCACCAATTTCTAATTGACAATAATTGAAAATATATATATTTATAAGGCAATTAAAAATAATTGTCATTCACTTGGGATTCACATCGCCTTTAATGTTCAGTTTTGTCCATCTGACTCCAAGTTCCACCCCCACCCCGTCCCGTCACCATCGACCCCGCGATGTCCCTCTCCTCCTGGCGTGCCGCCATCCAGTCCTGCCAATCAGGCGGCCTTAACCCCTTCCGCGCCAGCTCTGCTCTGCCGGCCAAGTGCCCCAGCTGGCTGCTGGTATTTCGGGATCACATGCGGGCAATGGATACATATTGCTGCAATTAAGAGGAGACAAAGTATTCCAGCCGTCCCTGTCAGTCAGGGGCCGAGATCATGTGGAGGTGTGAGGGGCTGCGCTGAGTATACTGTGTGACATTTGTCCCCCCCCCCCCACGAACTACTCTACAATTCCGCCCCTTTCTATACTTACTTAGGCCTTTGGGGCACAATTCCTCTTGCTGATACCAACAATGGGGCATTTTTCTTCTACTGACACCAATGGTGGGGCACGATTCCTCCCACTGACACCAATGATGGGGCACTATTCCTCCCACTGATACCAATGATGGGGCACTATTCCTCCCACTGACACCAATGATGGCGCACTATTCCTCCCACTGATACCAATGATGGGACACTATTCCTCCCACTGACACCAATGATGGGACACTATTCCTCCCACTGACACCAATGATGGGACACTATTCCTCCCACTGATACCAATGAAGGGCTCTATTCCTCCCACTGACACCAATGATGGGACACTATTCCTCCCACTGACACCAATGATGGGACACTATTCCTCCCACTGACATCAATGATGGGGCACTATTCCTCCCACTGATACCAATGAAGGGCTCTATTCCTCCCACTGACACCAATGATGGGACACTATTCCTCCCACTGACACCAATGATGGGACACTATTCCTCCCACTGATACCAATGAAGGGCTCTATTCCTCCCACTGACACCAATGATGGGACACTATTCCTCCCACTGACACCAATGATGGGACACTATTCCTCCCACTGACATCAATGATGGGACACTATTCCTCCCACTGACACCAATGATGGGGGCACTATTTCTCCTACTGACTACAGGCACTATGGGCCATATTCTCAAAGAATTACGCCGGCGTATCAGCAGATACGCCAACGTAAGTCCGATTCTAAGGCCGTCCTATGTTTAAGTGTATTCTCAAACTGAGATACACTTAAACATGCCTAAGATACGACGGCCAGCGCCGTTGTATCTTAGGCTGCAATATCTACGCTGACCGCTAGGTGGCGTTTCCTTTGCGGTCAGCGTAGAATATGCAAATGACTAGTCACGGCAATTCACGAACGTACGCTTGCCCGTCGTAGTGTTTTTACGTCGTTTCCGTAAGCGATACGAGGCGTAAAGATAAACATGCCCCCTAGGTGGCGTACTCAATGTTAAGTATGGCCGTCGTTCCCGCGTCGCAATTTGAAAATTTAACGTCGTTTGCGTAAGTCGTCTGTGAATGGCGCTGGACACCATTCACGTTACCGTCAAAACAAATGACGTCCGTGCGACGTCATTTAGCGCAATGCACGTCTGGTAATTTACGCCCCCTGCCAGGATCATTTGAATTAGGAGTGCTTCCGCGGGTGGACTTTACGCTACGCCGCCGCAAGTTTACAGGTAAGTGGTTTGGGAATCAGGCCCTTGCCCGTTAAACTTGCGGCGGAGTAACGTAAACGAGATACGCTACGCCGCCGGATATCTACGAGAATCTGGCCCCATGTAATTATCTTACTCCTACTTACTTTGCCTGAGTGCTTTCACACTGGGGCGCCGCGCCGGCAGGACGCTCAAAAAAAGTCCTGCAAGCAGCATCCTTGAGGCGCTTTAGGAATGGTGTACACACTGCTCTTAAAGCGCCCCTGCCCATTGAAATCAACGGGCAGCGCCGCCGAAGCGCTGGCAAAGCCCCACTGCAGCGGCGCTTTGAGGGTGCCTTTAGCCCTTATTCGTCCATTAGCGGGGGTTAAAAGCTCCCCGCTAGCGGCCGAAAAGTGCCGCTAAAACCACGGTAAAGCGTTTTCTTTTTTTTTTAGCTCGGTGAAGGTGAGCGAAGGAGAGAGCGCACCGCGCACACACGCATCTTAGGCAGCCCAGAGCGGCTACTACTGAACTGGGAGAGCGCACACCTTGAACAGCCTGGAGCGGCAGCTAGGAGGCGCACAACTGTAGGGTCCAGACTGTCCTGCAGAGGGGGATAGAGAGGCCAGCTTGTTTTTGGGGCAAGCCCTTTCCCTTCACAGCAGGGACATCTTAATAACATCATAGGGCAAAGTAATGCACTGGGGCCCCTAACCCGCCTGCCCTAATTTTACACACCTAATTAACCACTTAAGGACCAAGCCTGTTTTTTCAGATTTGGCGTTTACAAGATTAAAACATTTTTTTTTTGCTAGAAAATTACTTAAAACCCCCAAACATTATATATATATTTTTTTCTAACACCCTAGAGAATAAAATGGCGGTCGTTGCAATACTTTATGTCACACCGTATTTGTGCAGCGGTCTTACAAGCGCACTTTTTTTGAAAAAAAAAACCACTTTTTTTTATTAAAAAATAAGACAACAGTAAAGTTAGCCCAAATTGTTTATATATTGTAAAAGATAAGGGGCCAAATTCTCAAAAGAGTTACGCCGGTGTATCTACAGATACACCGGCGTAATTCGAAATTCCTGCCGGAATTAGGCTAGGATCCGACTGGTGTAAGTCACTTACACCGTCGGATCCTAAATGCAATACAACGCTGACCGCTAGGTGGCGTTTACGTTCAGGTCTCATTTGACTATGCAAATGGGCCTGATACGCCGATTCCCAAACGAATTAGCGTTGTGAGTCGTCGGTTATGTCGTTTCCGTAAGCGTAAGGTTACCCCTGCTATATGAGGGGTGACCTTACGCCAGTCCGCCGTATGCCATGTTAAGTATGGCGTCGGGTCCGCGTCGGCTTTTTCCGTCAGTTACGTCGTTTTCCTAAGTTGTTCTTGAATGCGAAAAAAAGCCCAGTGCACATGCTCCAGCTCACGACGGAAAACGTCAATGTCGCCGACATGAGCGTCATTGACGTTTTCCGTCGTGAGCTGGAGCATGCGCACTGGGCTTTTTTTCGCCCGGCGCATGCGCAGTTCGATCGGCGCGGGGGCGCGCTTAATTTGAATACAAGCCGCCCCCTTTGAATTACGCGGCCATACGCCAGGCCATTTACAATACGCCGCCGCAACTTACGGAGCAAGTGTTTGGGGAATACGGCACTTGCTCCTGTAAGTTGTGGCGGCGTAGTGTAAATAGCTTACGCGACACCGCCGCAGAATCTTAGAGAATCTGGCCCAATGTTACGGCGAGTAAAATGATACCCAACACGTCACGCTTCAAAATTGCATCCGCTCGAGTAATGGCGTCAAACCTTTACCCTTAAAAATCTCCATAGGCGACGTTTAAAAAATTCTACAGGTTGTATGTTTTGAGTTACAGAGGAGGTCTAGGGCTAGAATTATTGCTCTCACTCTAACGATCGCGGCGATACCTCACATGTGTGGTTTGAATACCGTTTTCATATGCGGGCGCTGCTCACGTATGTGTTCGCTTCTGCGCGCAAGCTCGTCGGGACGGGGCGCTTTACAAAAAAAAATGTTTTTGTTTTCTGATCAGGAGGGCACAGTGCAGGGATCAGGAGGGCACGGTACTGGGATCAGGAGGGCACAGTACTGAGATCAGGAGGGCATGGTACTGGGATCAGGTGGGCACAGTACTGGGATCCGGAGGGCACAGTACAGGGATCAGGAGGGCACATTACTGGGATCAGGAGGGCACAGTACTGGGATCAGGAGGACACAGTACTGGGATCAGGAGGGCACAGTACAGGGATCAGGAGGGCACAGTGCTGGGATCAGGGGGGCACAGTGCTGGGATCAGGAGGGCACAGTACAGGGATCAGTAGGGCACAGTACTGGGATCAGGAGGGCACAGTGCTGGGATCAGGAGGGCACAGTGCTGGGATCCGGAGAGCACAGTACTGGAATCAGAAGGGCACAGTACGGGGATCAGGAGGGCACAGTACGGGGATCAGGAGGGCACAGTACAGGGATCAGGAGGGCACAGTACTGGGATCGGAGGACACAGTACTGGGATCAGGAGGACACAGTACTGGGATCAGGAAGGCACAGTACAGGGATCAGAAGGGCACAGTACTGGGATCAGAAGGGCACAGTGCTGGGATCATGAGGACACAGTGCTGGGATCATGAGGACACAGTACTGGGATTAAGAGGGCACAGTACTGGAATCCGGAGGGCACAGTACAGGGATCAGGAGGGCACAGTACAGGGATCAGGAGGGCACAGTACAGGGATCAGGTGGGCACAGTACTGGGATCAGGAGGGCACAGTGCTGGGATCAGGAGGGCACAGTACTGGAATCCGGAAGGCACAGTACAGGGATCAGGAGGGCACAGTACAAGGATCAGGTGGGCACAGTGCAGGGATCAGGAGGGCACGGTACTGGGATCCGGAGGGCACAGTACAGGGATCAGGAGGGCACAGTACAGGGATCAGGAGGGCACAGTACTGGGATCAGGAGGGCACAGTACTGGGATCAGGAGGACACAGTACTGGGATCAGGAGGGCACAGTACAGGGATCAGGAGGGCACAGTACTGGGATCAGGAGGGCACAGTACAGGGATCAGGAGGGCACAGTGCTGGGATCAGGAGGGCACAGTGCTGGGATCAGGAGGGCACAGTACTGGGATCAGGAGGGCACAGTACTGGGATCAGGAGGGCACAGTACTGGGATCAGGAGGGAACAGTACAGGGATCAGGAGGGCACAGTACTGGGATCCGGAGGGCACAGTACAGGGATCAGGAGGGCACAGTACTGGGATCAGGGGGGCACAGTACTGGGATCAGGAGGGCACAGTACTGGGATCAGGAGGGCACAGTACTGGGATCAGGAGGGCATAGTACTGGGATCAGGAGGGCACAGTGCTGGGATCAGGAGGGCATAGTACTGGGATCAGGAGGGCACAGTGCTGGGATCAGGAGGGCACAGTCCAGGTTCTGGGACGCTGCACAGGCCATCCCCGGGACAACTTAGTAAAAAGCGTGACTGTCCCAGCAAATCCAGTTGGCAAGTATGATGTACTGCAAGATTATCATGGGGCCCCCGGGCAGTGCCCAGAGGTGCCAATGCATTAAGACACCCCTGCTTCACATCTGCATGTGTAATGGGGGGGGGGGCAGCGCTGGTATGTACTATTGCATAGAGGGATGCCAGGAAGGTGAATTTACACTTTGTATTGATTTTTCTGTCTCCTGTGGAAAGGAAATGATTTCTGTGGACAGAAGTATTAGCAGAACAGTCGCTTCCCCTCGCAACTGACCGATGATTACCGTATTTATCGGGGTATAGCGCGCTCCGGCGTATAGCGCGCACCCCTAAAGTTGCCCTGAATCCTGTGGGAAAAAAAGTTTTTTGTACTTACAGTTTTGGTGTCTTGCGCGGCGTCCATCGGCAGCCTCGTCGGGTCCGGCGTCCGTCTGCGGCTTAGGGTGTCCTCTTCGTCGGGTCTGGCGTCCTCCTCGCTCGTTTCCCGCGCCGAGTTTGAATACTGCGCCGACATATACAGAGCGCAGTACACTCGTGTATTGTCGGCAATGCTCGGCTACTCTCGCGCTGACGTCCAGGACGTCAGCGTGGGAGGATGCCGAGACTGCCCGACAATACACGAGTGTACTGCGCTCTGTATATGTCGGCGCAGTATTCAAACTCGGCGCGGGAAAGCGGGTATCGGCGTATACCGCGCACCCACGATTTTGCCCTGATTTTCAGGGCAAAAAAGTGCGCGGTATACGCCGATAAATACGGTAATCACTGGTACGGACAATAGAGTGTAAGCTCCTCGGGCGACTGATGTGGGCAGTTCAGTGTTGGCCACCTAAGCGACGCAGGAAAAGCTTCGATACAGTATACAATGTACAGAAAGGGTTAATGGCTGGTCGCCGGGCCCCCCAGACAGATAGAGGAGCCTCCGCAATGGGCGAGATTTCCTGGTCAGCATTATTAGGACTTCCTATGTGAGAGATAAAGTGCTATAAACTGATGGAGAGGACTCATCTGCCCCCGGGGCTATTGACCTCCTCGCTATACAATATGACAGCTCCTTGTGTTTTATGTCACACAGGCCCCCTCACCCCCCCCCCTCACCCCCCTCCCTCACCCCCTCACCCCCCCCCCCCTCCCTCACCCCCTCACCACATCTGACACAGCAAAAATAGAAACTATAAAGCCGAACTCTGGACCTTTTCATTTAAATATATTCCTCAATAGCCAAAAAAAGGATAGAAATCCACTGTGTGTGCACCAAATACCTTTTCGAATCCAGATATTACCTCGTCAGAGGCGGCTCTTTAATTAGTCAAATTAGGCGGTCGCCTAAGGCCTCGCACTCACAGGGGCCTCGCGGCCGCCTAACTTACCCGATGCATTACCCCAGTTTTGAGGGACAAGGGGACCTTAACGCTGATGTGCTCAGGCAGCGTTAAGAGCCCTGACTCAGGAGCGCTGACACTACCCCTTGTGATGTCAATGACCCAGCATGCCCTCAGTCAATGATGTCACAAGGGGGCGGGTTCACCAGGTGAACATCACTGGGTGGCCCCCCGCCCCTTTAGTTATTAAAGAGCAGGATCTGTGGGCCACCTTGTTAAAGGGGGCTTCCAGATTATGATTAGCCCCCGCAACCACCGGCCAGGGTTGGAGGGAAGAGGCTCTTGTCAAGTTTTGCCTAAGGCCTCACAAAGCCTAGAGCCGCCTCTGTACCTCGTTAAAGTGATATCATCTCTGTGCTGTGCATAGCGCAGAGCTGTGGGAGGGGCCCAGCAGGCTCCACCCACTACAGACTGAATGCAGGAAACAACAGGAGGGGGGCGGAGACAAGACCAGCCAGCCTGCACTAGGAGAGAGGGCAGCACTGAGCCGTCTTTATATTTATACATCCCATGATTCGGGATTTTTGGGATTTTCTTCCCTTTCAATGATAATCAGGACAAACAGAGAGGGTGAGTCTCCTTAACCACTTCAGCCCCAGACCATATTGCTGGTCAAAGACCAGAGCACTTTTTGCGATTCCGCACTGCGTCGCTTTAACTGACAATTGCGCGGTCGTGCGATGTGGCTCCCAAACAAAATTGGCGTCCTTTTTTCCCCACAAATAGAGCTTTCTTTTGGTGGTATTTGATCACCTCTGCGGTTTTTATTTTTTTGCTCTTTAAATAAAAATAGAGCGACAATTTTGAAAAAAATTCAATATTTTTTACTTTTTGCTATAATAAATATCCCCCAAAAATATATAAAAAAACTATATTTTTTCCTCAGTTTAGGCTGATACGTATTCTTCTATCTATTTTTTGTTAAAAAAAAATCGCAATAAACGTTCATTGATTGGTTTGCGCAAAAGTTATAGCGTTTACAAAATAGGGGATAGTTTTATGGCATTTTTATTATAATTTTTTTTTTATTAGTAATAGCGGCGATCAGCGATTTTTTTCGGTACTGCGACATTATGGCGGACACTTCGGACTTTTTTGACACATTTTTGGGACCATTGGCATTTTTATAGCGATCAGTGCTATAAAAATGCATTGGATTACTATAAAAATGTCACTGGCAGGGAAGGGGTTAACACTAGGGGGCGGGGAAGGGGTTAATTATGTTCCCTGGGTGTGTTCTAACTGTAGGGGGGGTGGCCTCACTAGGGGAAATGACAGATCGCTGTTCATACATTGGTCAGGCATTTCTCCCCCTGACAGGACCGGGAGCTGTGTGTTTACACACACAACTCCCGGTTCCCGCTCTGTAACGAGCGATCGCGTGTGCCCGGCGGTGATCGCGACCGCCGGGCACGTGCGCGGGAGTCAGGAGAGCGCGCACCCCTAGTGCCCGCTTCGCCTGCCGACGTAGAGCTACGGGCTCTCACACAGGAGAGCCGACCTGCCGCCGTAGAAGTTAATGAGGGCACAGAGAGCAGTAAAAACCTAATAGGGGTTCTAATCCCTGTCTGCTCCATCCAAAACGAAAAAAAAAATGTTTTTCCTTTAGTTATACTTTAACCACTTCAGCCCCGAAAGATTTACCCCCCTCCCCCTTTCATGACCATATTTTACGATACGGAACTGCGTTGCTGACAATTGCGCGGTGGTGCGACGCTGCGCCCAAATACAATTGACGTATTTTTTTTCCTCACAAATAGAGATTTCTTTTGGTGGTATTTGATCACCTCTGCGTTTTTTTTTTGTTTTTGTTTTTTGCGCTATAAACAAAAAAAATTGGAACAAAGTAACTATATTTTTTTACTTTCTGCTATAAAACAAATGTAAAGAAAATCAAGTTTCTTCGTCATTTTAGGCCAATCTGTAGTCTGATAATAATGCCAATAAGCGTCTATTGATTGGTTTCCGCGTCGATAAACTATAGGATTTTTTTTAACAATTTCTTTACTTTTTTTTTACTAGTAATGGCGGCGATCAGCAACTTATAGCGGGACTGCGATATTGCGGCGGCCAAATTAAACACCTAACTGACACTTTCCTATCCCTGACTCCTTTCTATCTAACTGACACTTTCCTATCCCTGACTCCTTTCTATCTAACTGACACTTTCCTATCCCTGACTCCTTTCTATCTAACTGACACTTTCCTATCCCTGACCCCTTTCTATCTAACTGACACTTTCCTATCCCTGACCCCTTTCTATCTAACTGACACTTTCCTATCCCTGACCCCTTTCTATCTAACTGACACTTTCCTATCCCTGACCCCTTTCTATCTAACTGACACTTTCCTATCCCTGACCCCTTTCTATCTAACTGACACTTTTGGCACTTTTTGGGGACCAGTGGCCCTAATACAGTGATCAGTGCTAAAAATATGCACTGTCACTGACGCTGGCTGGGAAGGGGTTAACATCAGGAGTGACCAAAGGGATAAATGTATGCCTAGGGAGCCTTGGGGTGCGCAGGGGGGTGTGCCGGGTGTGCCTGGGCACACCCTAATCACTACGTGGGGTGCCAATTTCCCCGACTTCCCAGGCCTCCCCTCCATGTAGGACCCCGCCCCCTGAAGTGCTGGTGGCTTCCCTCCTCTCCTCTCTCCTGGCTGATTTGGGGGATATTTCAGGATGAAAGCGGGGGGGGGGAGGGGTTAGTAAATATGTAATTTACCAGCCCCTTTTTTTCTAAATGAACACAGGGAACTGTCAGGAACCATGAAGCAGACGAAGATAGAAAATGCAGTAAAAATCTCTGTAAGAGAACTGTCAGCGCGCTCCGGGTGCACGCGCGCACGCACATGCGCATGCGCGGAAGAGAGCGTGTACGCGTTCCCTTAGCACCAGACGACCTATTTAAGGTCGCACCGATCCCAGTCCAGTGCTGACGGATCTTAGCTGTTCAGGCACCTGTATCCTGTGTTTACCTGCCTGTCACCTGTTACTGAACCTTGGCTTTCCCTGACCCTGCTACTGGTTTTCGCTACACTTCTGATTATCGGTTCCTGAACCCGGCTCCCTACCCCGACCTTGCTCTTGCCTGATGACTTTGCACCTTGCTGCCCGTCTGTTACTAAACCCAGCTATCCGTGTGACTACGCTTCTGTCTCCTGTTTGGCTCTACTCTGCTTCCCGGGTATCTGCAACTCCGTGCCTGCGACCTGCTGCCTTCCAAGAATCGCATCATCTGCTTCAGGCTTCCAGAGCTTCATCTGCAGGTCACTCGTGTCCCTCCGGGGCCCTTGGTTTCTCCGGTCTCCACTCTCAGCGGGACCAGGGCCGAAGATTCAAGAGAGGCTGACCTTGTCACTTCAGACTCCCTCCAGGTACGTGACAATCACACCTTTTTCATATACAAGAGCACAGTGGCGGCTGGTGCTCAACATTTTTGGGGGGCGCAAACGAAAAAAGAAAAAAATTGCAGCCTCATCACTGTCACCATTGTGCCATGCCATCAAACGCAGCCATCAAACGCAGCCATCAAACGCAGCCACTGTGCCATCAATTATCACCACTGTGCCATGCCATCAAATGCAGTCACTATGCCATCAATTCGCACCACTGTGCCATGCCATCAAACGCAGTCACTGTGCCATGCCATCAAACGCAGTCACTGTGCCATGCCGTCAAACGCAGTCACTGTGCCATGCCATTAAACACAGCCACTGTGCCATCAATTGTCCCCACTGTGCTATGCCATCAAACGCAGTCACTGTGCCATGCCATTAAACACAGCCACTGTGCCATCAATTGTCCCCACTGTGCTATGCCATCAAACGCAGCCACTGTGCCCCTCAATTGTCGCCACTGTGCCAATTGTCGCCACTGTGCCCTTTAATTGTCGCCACTGTGCCCATTGTTGCCACTGTGCATGTCAATGTGCCCTTTAATTGTTACCACTGTGCCCATTGTCACCACTGTGCCCATTGTTGCCACTGTGCGCTTTGTCACCACTGTGCCCATTGATGCCACTGTGCCCTTTGTCACCACTGTGCCCATTGATGCCACTGTGCCCATTGTCGCCGCTGTGCCCTGTAAAATGCATGCATGAATGTATGTGATTAGACTCAGTGGCGGGCGAGAGCCAGAGGGGGGCGGCGCTCCAGCGCCCTCTATGGACAAACCGCCACTACAGGAGCAAAATTCGTTCCAGAAACATGCTTGTGATCCAAAGCACTTGTATATCAAAGCATTTTTTTTACAGGGTATAAAAGAGAAGAGAGGCGCCTCTAAGTGTAGCTTCATTAGATGTAACCATATTGCTACACTTAGAGGCTCCTCTCTTCTCTTTTATACTCAGTTGTGATATGATGCTACTCTTATATCAAGGCATCGCTTGTATATCAAGGCAACATTTATTAAAACATTTTGCTTGTCTTGCAAAACGCTCTCAAACCAAGTTACTCTCAAACCAAGGTTTTTTTTTTGTATTCTTTTTATTGAGTTTTCATACAAGACAACACAAACACAACACTTAACATACCACCAGGTAGGCAACATACCCACCCCGACAGTGGCCACGCCCAAAAATAAATTTAACATAGTTCAATCTACATATTTTTGGTAAAAATAAAAAATCGCAATAAGCGTATATTGTTTGGTTTGCGCAAAAGTTATAGCAGCTACAAAATAGGGGCTAGATTTATAGCATTTTTATTTGTATTTATTTTTTTACTAGATCAGCGATTTTTATTGTGACTGCGACATTGTGGCCGACACATCGGATACTTTTGAAACTATTTTGGGACCTTTCACATTTATACAGAGATTAGTGCTATAAATATGCACTGATTACTGTGTAAATGTGACTGGCAGGGAAGGGGTTAACACTAGGGGGCGATCAAGGGGTTAAAGGTGTACCCTAGGGGGTGATTCTAACTGTTGGGGGAGGGGACTTACTAGGGGAGGTAACTGATCAGTGTCCCTATGTACAAGGGAAGGGACACACCATCGCTCTCCTCTCCCTGACAGTCCTGCTCAGTTACTGGGCAATCACGGGTGCCTGGCGGACATCGCGGCCACCGGGCACGCGCATCAGGTTCCCAGTGACGCGGTGGGTGATCGCTAGTGCCGTTGGCGCGCTTCCTATCGGCTCGGGAAAACGAGGACGTCTTATGACGTCCTCCCAGAACGAGAGGCTTATCGTCCTGCCATCATTTGGCGGTGGGCGGTAGTCTAGTGGTTAAGAAGACACGTGGCCACGCATTAAAATTTGAAGAAAAGAGGTTTAACCTTAAACTGCATAGAAGGTTCTTTACTGTAAGAGCGGCAAGGATGTGGAATTCCCTTCCACAGGCGGTGGTCTCAGCGGGGGGCATCGATGGTTTCAAGAAACGATTAGATAAGCACCTGAACGACCCCAACATACAGGGATATACAATGTAATACTGACATATAATCACACACATAGGATGGACTTGATGGTCTTTTTTCAACCTCACCAACTATGTAACTATGTAACTATTGAAAGAAAATAGTATCAAAAATCACACCTATATATAAATACCCTTCTTCCAGCAATGAAATAGGCAAGGTTGTATTATTGCTGGAAGAAGGGTATTTATATATAGGTGTGATTTTTGATACTATTTTCTTTCAATATTTGACATTTAGTAAAAGATATTTTGTATTTACTTCACTGAATTTAGTTGTGTGTGATAAATCACGTGTGTCCTGTGAAAGCAGCTTCCCTTTGGATTGATATTCTAGTCACCTTTTTTTCTTTTGTATTAATACATAACTGACTTAGTGAGTTGGTATATTTCTACGGTTTAAACCGTTTTACTTCTTTATTAGCCCTAAAAGGGGTTCTAATCCTTCTCTCCTCTGCCTCTCCTCTGCCTCTCCTTGGCCTCTCCTCTGCCTCTCCTTGGCCTCTCCTCTGCCTCTACTCGGAGTCTCCTCTGCCTCTCCTCGGCCTCTCCTCGTTCTCTCCTCTGCCTCTCCTCGTTCTCTCCTCTGCCTCTCCTTGGCCTCTCCTCAGCCTCTCCTCTGTCTCTCCTCTGCCTCTCCTCATCCTCTGCCTCTCCTATGCCTCTCCTCGTCCTCTCCTCGTCCTCTCCTCGGCCTCTCCTCTGCCTCTGTTCAGCCTCTCCTCTGCCTCTCCTCATCCTCTGCCTCTCCTCATCCTCTCTTCAGCCTCTCCTCTGCCTCTCCTTTCCTCTTCCTCTCCTCTCCTCGTCCTCTCCTCTGCCTCTCCTCGTCCTCTCCTCGGCCTCTCCTCGGCCTCTGTTCAGCCTCTCCTCTGCCTCTCCTCGGCCTCTCCTCATCCTCTCTTCAGCCTCTCCTCGTCCTCTCCTCTGCCTCTCCTCTGCCTCTCCTCTGCCTCTCTCCTCGGCCTCTCCTCTGCCTCTCCTCGGCCTCTCCTAGGCCTCTCCTCGGCCTCTCCTCGGCCTCTCCTCTGCCTCTCCTCTGCCTCTCTTCGGCCTCTCCTCTGCCTCTCCTTGGCCTCTCCTCTGCCTCTCCTCTGCCTCTCCTCAGCCTCTCTTCTGCCTCGCCTCTCCTCGTCCTCTCCTCGGCCGTTCCTCGGCCTCTCCTCTGCCTCTCTTCTGCCTCTCCTCTCCTCTGCCTCTCCTCTGCCTCTCCTCGGTGTAGTGAAGCTCCTTTTAGAAGGACGGAGTAATCTGTGGGGCAGTGGAGTTCCCAGCAGCGAGTTTACAGATACTTCCCAGATAAATAATTGTCAGGAAACCAAAATCACAGACTGGGAGCCGAGCGAGGTCTGACGTGTTTACAGAAAAAGCACAACGTGTGATTTGCCGGCGTTGGGGGAACCGCTCCCCTCCCCCTCCTCCTCTGGGTGATGGACTCACCAAGGTGATGGAAAATTGCTGACCAATAAGATCCAGACTTGTTTGAGAATCTCACTGGGCAAAAGGATAACAACCCGAGATAGGTGGCCACCTGTACAAAAAAGGTCACACGTGAAATTTCCTCGCTACGAAATATTCCGCGGTCAGCTGTTAGCGGTATTATAACAAAGTGGAAGCAACTGGGAACAACAGCAACTCACCCATGAAGTGGTCGGCCCCGTAAAATGACAGAGCGCTGCTGAAGCTAAGGATGCGCAGAAGTCGCCAAATGTCTGCAGAGTCAAACGCTACAGACCTCCAAACTTCGTGAGGCCTTCAGATTAACCACTTAAGACCCGGACCTTTAGGCAGGTAAAGAACCTGGCCAGTTTTTGCGATTCGGCACTGCGTCGCTTTAACTAAAAATTGCGCAGTCGTGCGACGTGGCTCCCAAACAAAATTGGCGTCCTTTTTTCCCCACAAATAGAGCTTTCTTTTGGTGGTATTTGATCACCTCTGCGGTTTTTATTTTTTGCGCTATAAACAAAAATAGAGCGACAATTTTGAAAAAAAATGCAATATCTTTAACTTTTTGCTATAAGAAATATCCCCCAAAATATATATACATTTTTTTCCCCTCAGTTTAGGCCGATACGTATTCTTCTACCTATTTTTTAAAAAAAATTGCAATAAGCGTTTATCGATTGGTTTGCGCAAAGTTTATAGCGTTTTCAAAATAGGGGATAGTTTTATTGCATTTTTATAATTATTTTTTTTTTTACTACTAATGGCGGCGATCAGCGATTTTTTTCATGACTGCGACATTATGGCGGACACATCGGACAATTTTGACACATTTTTGGGACCATTGTCATTTTTTAAAGCAAAAAATGCATTAAAAATGCACTGATTACTGTGAAAATGACAATTGCAGTTTAGGAGTTAACCACTAGGGGGCGCTGAAGGGGTTAAGTGTGACCTCATCTGTGTTTCTAACTGTAGGGGGGCTGGACATGTGACATCATTGATCGTGTTTCCCTATATAAGGGAACACACGATCAATGACAGCGCCACAGTGAAGAACGGGGAAGCTGTGTTTACACTCACCTCTCCCTGTTCTTCAGCTCCGGGGACCGATCGCGGGACACCAGCGCCGATCGGGTCCGCAAGTCCCGCAGCCACGGAAACAGAGCTTCAGACCAGGTCGTGGGCACTTAAAGAGGACGTACCTGTACGTGCTTGTGCCCAGCCGTGCCATTCTGCCAACGTATATGTGCAGGAGGCGGTCCTTAAGTGGTTAAGACAAAAACAGTACAGTGGAACCTCAGATTACGAGCGTAATCCGTTCCAGGAGAATGCTCGTAATCCAAAGCACTTGCATATCAAAGCGAGTTTCCCCATAGAAGTCAAAGGAACCTAAAATAAATTGTTTCCGCATTGACTTCAATGGCATGCAATGCCGCATGTGGCCAGAGGTGTAGGGGGCGCTGGAGAGCCATGGAAACACCTGGAAAGGCCCGAGGACAGCTCGACTGACCTCTGCAAACCTCGGAAAGGCTTGCGAATGGCGTATTTCCGAGTCTTTCCGAGCATTTACGAATGGTTTAGAACAGCGCAGAACGGCTCCGCTCGGCTCCCGCGCCCCCCCCCCCCACCTCAGGCCAAACGCGGTACTGCACACTGCTGTTTCTTGAATCCTGCTCGTTTTGCAAGACAGCACTTGTAAACCTGGATTTTTAAGAATACAGCGCTCGTATTGCGAAACGCGTTACTCACAAACCGAGGTTCCACTGTACGTAGAGAGCTTCATGGAATGTGTTTCCATGGCCGAGCATCCAAGCCTTTCCATCACCAAGTGCAATGCAAAGCTTTGGATGCAGTGGTGTAAAGCCAAGTTGTTTTTCAGGGGTTGGGTTTGGCCCCTCAGGGGTTGGGCTTGGGTTTGGCCCCTGAGTTCCAGTGAAGGGAACTCTTAAGGCGTCGGCATACCAAGACATTTTGGACAATTTCATGCTCCCAACTTTGTGGGAACAGTTTGGGGGACGGCCCCTTCCTGTCCCAACATGACTGCACACCAGTGCACAAAGCAAGGCCCATAAAGACATGGATGAGCGAGTTTGGGGTGGAGGAACTTGACTGGTCCGCACAGAGTCCTGACCTCTGGACCACTGAAACCAAGGAACCAAGCCCAACCCGACGGGATGAATTAGAGTGGAGACTGCCAGCCAGGCCTTCTCATCCAAGATCAATGCCTGACCCAGTGCCGATCCTGACCTCCCTGGTGCCCTAAGCAAAATGACATGTCACATTAAAGTTAAGAAGCGGGGGGACTGCCGAAAATGACATGTCACATTAAAGATTATAGTTGAGAAGTGGGGGGGGAGGGGGTGTTCTGCTGTCGGAAATGACATCTTACATTAAAGTGAGGAGCGGGGGGGGGGGGGGGGGGTGCTGGTGGCTTCTTACCTCTTCTCCCATGCAGCCAGCGAGTTGAGAAGCGGGGTGAGGGGCCGAAAATTACTTCTCACCAGGCGGGGCCTCTAGTAATTTGGGGGGCCCTCCGCAGCTTTGCGGGGCCCTAAGTGGCTTGCATAGTGAGCCTATAGGACGGATCGGCCCTGGCCTGACCTCACACATGCTCTTCTGGAAGAACGGTCAAACATTCCCATAGACACACTCCTAAACCTTGTGGACGGCCTTCCCAGAAGAGGTGAAGCTGTTATAGCTACAAAGGGCGGGGCCAACTCAATATTGAACCCTACGGACTAATAGCTGGATTCAGGTACGGCGGCTCATCTTTGCGGCGGCGTAGCGTATCGTATTTACACTACGCCGCCGTAAGTTTGCAAGGCAAGTACTGTATTCACAAAGTACTTGCCTGCTAAGTTACGGCGGCGTAGCGTAAATGGGGCCGGCGTAAGCGCGCCAAATTCAAATGAGGATGTGGGGGGCGTGTTTTATGTATATTAACTGTTACCCGACGTAATTGATGTTTTTTACGAGCGGCGCATGCGCCATCTGTGTACATATCCCAGTGTGCATTGTGGCAAAGTACGCAGCAAGGACGGATTGGTTTCGACGTGGACGTAAATTACGTCCAGCCCTATTCACGGACGACTAACGCAAACAACGTAAAATTTTCAAATTTCGACGCAGGAACGACGGCCATACTTAACATTACTAGTTTAGCTATTTGATGGAATAATTATACGCCTAAAAATGCCTTACGTAAACGGCGTATCTGTACTGCGTCTGCCGGGCGTACGTTCGTGAATAGGCGTATCTAGTGATTTACATATTCTACGCCGAACTCAATGGAAGCGCCACCTAGCGGCCAGCCTAAAAATTACACTTTAACATACGATGGTGCAAGACACTTACGCCGCTCGTATCTTAGCCTAATTTAAGCGTATCTGGTTACCAGAATACGCTTAAATTTGCGTCGGCGCACATTCAGACTTAGGCTGGCGTAAGTCTTTCTGAATCCACCTAAAAGACTGGGACGCCAGTAAAGTTCATGTGCGTGTAAAGGCCGGCGTCCCAATACTTTTGGGAATATAGTGTACATTTTAATAACTATTTATTTTTTTGTAAGCCTAAAATATAGACAGTATTTATAAAATATATATATTTTTTTCACATTTTCACATCTTATAAGGAATAAGAAACATCTTGTGACGGGGAGTGCGTGTTCCTGGTGGGTCGGGAATGACTGATAACTTTAAGGGGACCTCCGGACCTGCACCGTTCTCGTCTCTATGAGCGGATTTGTTCTTCTGGTTGAATTCCTCGCCATTCAGACGGCGTTCAGCCGCTGTCAGGACAACCCTATCAGCAGCGCTGCGCTGTATCAGTGACATGGAGTACACAGACGTATTTCATTCCATTGTTATGTACTAAGTCAACACGCGGTACAGGTATCTGAACAGCCGCTAAAAACAGTCTCTGCTGTCCATTTATAAAATATATCAATTGCGCAAATGTCAGGGGGCGGCGTTCATGCAACCTGGTCGAAATGTCCCCGTATTTTATCTAATAGATTAATTCTTATATGGCCAGCTCCAACTAGTGGCCAAAATGAGGTATATAATAATTTTTTCTCATTTCTGAAAGCTATACCACATCTTTCCACTAGATGGCGATGATTATACAGTGGAACCTCAGTTTACGAGTAACGCGGTTAACGAGCGTTTTGAATAACGAGCAACTTTTTTTTTTTTTTATTCTGACTCGGTTTTCGTGTTTTGTCTCGAATTCAAGGTAATGGGGGTGTGCAGTACCGCATTTGGCCAGAGGTACGGGGAGCGCCGGTGACACTTACAGTAGGTGACCGCGATATTGTACATAACATCGCCGATATTCGCCCACCGCGAACCCAGCTCCTCCGATCGCCGCCCCCAAGAGATTCCTATGGATACGCTGCATCTCGTCGGGGGGCGGCGAGCGTGAGAAGGATCCTGTGTTTCTTGATAAAAAGGAACACAGATTTGTGCCTTCCCCTAGTCAAAGCACCCCCCCCCCCCACAGTTAGCAAGCACTCCCTAGGCATATATTTAACCCCTTGGTCACCCCTGATGTTAACCCCCTTCCCAGCCAGTGTCATTAATACAGTGACAGTGCATATTTTTTGTACAGTGGAACCTTGGTTCGCGGTTAACAAGCGTTTCGAATAACGAGCAACAGTTTGCAAAAGTTGTCTCGCAAAACTTGCAGAATTCAAGCTAATGGGGTGTGCAGTACCGCGTTTGGCCAGAGGTGCAGGGGGGGGGGCGCCGGTGACACTCAGAGCTGTTTTGAGCCGTTCGGAAATCCTCTGGATCAATCGGAAATACTCAGTTCCGGAGTGTTTCGGAATCTCTCAGAGGGTTTCCGAGATCAGCCGAGCTGCCCCCGAGTATTTACGAGGCTCTCCGGCGCCCTCCTCACCTCTGGCCACATGCGGTATTGCATGCCATAGAAGTCAATGCGGAACAAATTATCTTCGTTTCCATAGACTTCAATGGGGAAACTCGCTTTGATATGCGAGTGCTTTGGATTACAAGCTTTCTCCTGGAACGGATTATACTCGTAATCTGAGGTTCCACTGTATATGAATTCATCTATTATAAAAATAATACGGGGAAATTTCGGCCAGCTTACATGAATGCTTCTAACCATTGGTCCAGCAAATGTTTTTTATAAATAGATCCCTCTATATCTTTACATTACTGGGCTCACATCCGGGGAGATTTACCATCAACATGGAGAGGAGGAGGAGGAGTAGGGATAGTGGTCAGTCCCACAAAGGGCAGCGGTCAGCTGACATGCAACGTGTTCATTCTCTGTTCATTTCCTCTTTCAGTTCAATGCAAAACGCCATTGTACGGCGACCAAATAGAAATTTTCTTTATTTTCTTTTTTTAACAGTTTTTAATTTGATATTTTTCTATAATTTTTTTTTTTGTAACAATATTATGAGATTTCTAGCTGTGACTTGACCTGGAATACAACTATCACCATACAGTAACATTCTAGTTTTCTTTTCTATTTGTTTTTTTCCTTCTCGCCCTTCCTTCTTGTTCTTTTCTCTTTTTCCCAATGTTTTTGTTGTTTTGGTAAAAAAATTTAATTGCTCTATAAGCAGAGATATTAATATTTAAATAAAATTTTTTATTATTATTATTATTATTATTATTGTTTTTTATTAAGATTTAATATAGCAATCAAGAGCAATAATAACATATGTTTTCTACAGTATCAGGAAAAAAAACTGCATAAACAGAAGGCCTCCCACCATACAAAAGAAAGAAAAAAAATTGTTGTGTGTTTAACCACTTGCCGCCTGCCAATGACAGATTGACGGCGGCAAAGTGGTTGTAGAATCCTGACTGGACGTCATATGACGTCCTCAGGATTCTGAGCCGCTGCGCGCCCCCGGTGATCGTTGTTGCAGGGTGTCAGTCTGACACCCCGCAACACCGATCTCGGTAAAGAGTCTCTCACGGAGACTCTTTACCACGTGATCAGCCGTGTCCAACCACGGCTGATCACGATGTAAATAGGAAAAGCCGGTAATCGGCTTTTCCTCACTCGCGTCTGACAGACGCAAGTAGAGGAGAGCCGATCGGCTGCTCCTGTGACAGGGGGGTTTGTGCTGATCGATTATCAGCACAGCGCCCCCCGAGGATGCCCACTGGACCACCAGGGATGCCCACTGGACCACCAGGTATGGCCATAGGGATAAAAAAAGGGATAAAAAAAAAAAAAAGATGCCACCCAAGACCACCAGGGATGAGGGGGACACAAAAAATGGATGCCAATCAGTGCCGCAATGGATGCCAATCAGTGCCCACAATGGGCATCACTGATTGGCAGGCATTGTTTGGCACTGATTGGCATCCATTAGTACAACACATACAAAAGTGCCCATCCGTGCCACCTATCAGTGCCCATCCATGCCGCCTATCAGTGCCCATCCATGCCGCCTATCAGTGCCCATCCGTGCCGCCTATCAGTGCCCGTCCGTGCCGCCTATCCGTGCCCGTCATGCCGCCTATCCGTGCCCGTCCGTGCTGCCTATCTGTGCCCATCTGTGCCACCTATCCGCGCCCATCCGTGCCGCCTATCCAAGCCCATCCATGCTGCCTATCCGTGCCGCCTATCCCTGCCCATCCGTGCTGCCTATCCCTGCCCATCCGTGCCACCTATCCCTGTCCATCCGTGCCGCCTATCCCTGCCCATCCGTGCCGCCTATCCCTGCCCATCTGTGCCGCCTATCCCTGCGCATCCGTGCCGCCTATCTGTGCCCATCTGTGCCACCTATCCGTGCCACCCATCAGTGCCCATCCGTGCCGCCCATCAGTGCCGCATATTAGTGCCCATCAATGCCACCACATCAGTGCCACCTCATAGGTGCCCATCAGTGCTGCCTTATCAGTGCCTGTCAGTGCAGTACCATCAGTGCCCATCAGTGAAGGAGAAAACGTACTTATTTACAATGTTTTATAACAGAAACAAAAAAAAAAAATTCTAAATTTTCAGTCATTTTTTTTTTTTTGCAGAAAAAAAAAATCGCAGAGGTGATCAAATACCACCAAAAGAAAGCTCTATTTGTGGGTACAAAATGATAAAAATTTAGTTTGGGTACAGTGTAGCACGACCGCGCAATTGTCATTCAAAGTGCGACAGCGCTGAAAGCTAAAAATTGGTCTGGGCGGGAGGGTGTATAAGTGCCCCCCGGTATGGAAGTGGTTACATTGTTCCAATTTTTTTTTTTGCTTAAATGCCTAATTATATCTTTCTGTTCTTTTTGTATTGGTGTTTGAAATGGCAATAAAAAGTAATTAAGTAATAATAATAATAAAAAAAAAGGCATTGTTCAGCAACCAAATAGAAATTTCCTTTTTTTTTATATAAATATTTTCTATCTTTTTTTTTTTTTTGTTACAATATTATGAGATTTCTATCTGTGACTTGGCCTTCTGGAATACAACTATCACCATACAGTAACATTCTTATTTTCTATTTTTTTTTTTCCTTCTCTCCCTACAAAAGGAAAAACAAATTGTTGTTTGTTTGAATTGTTCCATTTTTTTTTTATTATTATTATTTCCCTTTTTGTAAGCACTAAAATGCCTGATTATATATATATATATTTTGTATTGGTGTTTGAAATGGCAATAAAAAGTAACTAAATACAAATGAAAAAAAAAAAAAACCTTTCTTAGCTTGACTTACAAAGTAACTATTGCTGGGAGGGTATTTATTTAACATTCTCTTTTTGAAATGTTACATTCTGTTTTTGTGATTTTATATTGAGTCATTATTAGTTGTTTCCTGTTTCACTTTATAGAGAATACAAAAATGAGGGTCAGAATCAACAGCGACACCTAAAGGCCAGTCCCTGAAAGTGCAGGTGATTTTATATGCATGGGGGGAAGGCGTCTTCTGTTCAAATAGCAAGCCTTTTTTTAATTTTTTTTTTTTTTATATATATATTTTTTATTTCCCTGCCATTCCTTGAATTCCGCATGACTCTTCTACTTCCAATTTTAATTTTATTTATTTTTAAAAAAAAATTCTGTGAATTCTCATCAATAATAATAGCCACCTCCTTCTTAGTCTTATCTACAGAACGTACAGAAATAGTCCAAATCAAGAGAGAACAGTCCAGGGTGACAAGACTTATTTTTTTTTATACCTGTTTAATGAGCGTTTTCACCCTAGGAAAGGAACTGTGTTATTGGCAGGATCACCAGTCACTGTCACTTTTTGTTGTAACAATCAGTGGGCCAGATTCACAAAAGAGATACGCTGGTGTATCTGTAGATTCGAAAATCCCGCCGGCGTATCATTGTTTTGTATTTTCAAAACAAGATACGCCAGAATTAGGCTAGGATCCGACTGGTGTAAGTCTCTTACACCGTCGGATCCTAAATGCAATACTACGCTGGCCGCTAGGTGGCGTTTACGTCCATTTCAGCGTCGCATATGCAAATGAGCTGATACGCCGATTCCCGAACGTTTTTGCGCCGCTTCGCCGTAGTTTACGTCGTTTCCGTAAGCGTAAGGTTACCCCTGCTATATGAGGGGTAACCTTACGTCGGTCCGCCGTATGCCATGTTAAGTATGGCCGTCGGGACAGCGTCGGGTTTTTCCGTCGTTTACGTAACTCGTCGCGAATAGGGCTGTGCGTTAATTACGTTCACGTCGCAACCAATGTATTTGCGTCGTACTACGGAGCATGCGCAGTGGCCTATGTTTAAGGCCGGCGCATGCGCAGTTCGTTCGGTACGGGGGCGCGCTTAATTTAAATACAAGCCGCCCCCTTTGAATTACGCAGGGATACGCCGGGCCATTTACACCACGCCGCCGCAAATTACGGAGCAAGTGCTTGGAGAATACGGCACTTGCTCCAGTAAGTTGCGGCGGCGTAGTGTAAATAGCTTACGCTACGCTACGCTGGAATGTACGAGAATCTGGCCCAGTATGTTTTTCTAGAGTATTACTTAGAACCCTCCCAAACATATATAGCTGGATTCATAGGGCCAGATTCAGGTACAAATGCGGCGGCGTAACGTATCGTCTTTACGTTACACCGCCGCAAGTTTTCAGCGCAAGTGCCTGATTCACCAAGCACTTGCGTGTAAACTTTCGGCAGCGTAGCGTAAAGCCGTCCGGCGCAAGCCCGCCTAATTCAAATGGGGCGTGTACCATTTAAATTAGGCGTGTTCCCGCGCCTAACGTTCTGCGCATGCTCCGTTTGGGCTCTGTAATCCCGCGGCTTTTCTCTTCCCCGGGGTGATCGATGGGAGAACGGCTCCCTAACAATCCCCGCATGCCGGCGGTACTCGCGCCCCCCCCCCCCCACATTCCCAACTTCTCGCCAGAAACAATTTTCCACTTGCAAAATGCGAGTGGGCGAGTGGAAAATTTGAGGGCTGCCCTAGAGAATACAATGGCGGTCATTACAACTTTTTTCATGTTTCCACCTCCATGTGTGACTGTACGGGGTTGGTGTTCTTAGGGTCATACTCAGCATTTTTCTTCCTCCAAACACGGGGAGTCGAGTTAATGCCAATAAGCTAAATTTTGGGTGGCTGAAGAAGAAGCACATTAAGGTCACGGAGTGGCCTAGCCAGTCTCCAGACCTTAATCCTATAGAAAATGTATGGAGGGAGCTGAAACATAATGCTTTGGGGCTGTTTCCCTGCTGAAGGTACAGCCCAACTTTGCCGCATTGAGGGGCCAATGGATTGTAAAATCTTGGATGAGAACCTTCTTCCCTCAGCCAGAACACTGAAGATGGGTCATAGACGGGTCTTCCAGCATGACAATGACCCAAAACATACCGCCAAGACAACAAAGGAGTGGCTCAAGAAGAAGCACATGGAGTGGCCTAGCCAGTCTCCAGACCTTAATCCTATAGAAAAGTAATGGAGGGAGCTGAAACTTCGAGTTGCCAAGAAACCTTAAAGCGGTGGTTCACCCATAAAAACGACTTCCCCTTATTACACTGCCCCCCCGCATTACAATACGAATATGCCATTAATTTTTTTTTGGCTGCTGTACATACCTGGGTACAGCTATTCACCCGTGTCCTCCGGGTTGCGAGTCCCGCGGGAGTGGGCGTTCCTACCATGGCGATGATTGACGTTTTGACTAAAAAACGAGCTCCCCCCGTCGCGTAAGCCGCGTCACGATTGGCGGAAGGAGCCGAACGGCGAGTCGGCGCTATACTGCGCCTGCGCATCGCAGTTCGGCTCCTTTCGTCAGTCGTGACGCGGCTTACGCGATGGGGGGGAGCTCATTTTTTTGTCAAAACGTCAATCACCGCCATGGTAGGAACGCCCACTCCCGCGGGACTCGCAACCCGGAGGACACGGGTGAATAGCTGTACCCAGGTATGTACAGCAGCCAAAAAAAAAATTAAAGGCATATTCGTATTGTAATGCGGGGGGGCAGTGTAATAAGGGGAAGTCGTTTTTATGGGTGAACCACCGCTTTAAGGATTTAGAGAAGATCTGTAGAGAAGAGTGGAGCAAAATCCCTCCTGAGATGTGTGGAGACCTTGGGGTAGGTCCATGTACCTCCGCTGCGCCCGGCGCAGATGTGAGATACGCTACGCCGCTGTAACTTACCTGGCTTTGGTTTGAATCCTCAATGAATTTGCGCCGTAAGTTACGGCGGCGTAGTGTATCTCTCGCGGCGGATTTCAAATTGGGCGGGTAGGGGGCGTGTTTCATTTAAATGAAGCGCGTCCCCGCGCCGAACGAACTGCGCATGCGCCGTCCTTAAAATTTCCCACCGTGCATTGCGCTAAAGGACGTCATTGTTTTCAACGTGAACGTAAATGGCGTCCAGCCCCATTCACGGACGACTTACGCAAACGACGTAAAATTTTCAAAATTAGACGCGGGAACGACGGCCATACTTAACATTGAGTACGCCACCAGATAGCAGCTTTAACTATACGCCGGAAAAAGCCGAACGGAAACGACGTAAAAAAATGCGACGGCCGCTCGTACGTTCGTGGATCGTCGGAAATAGCTAATTTGCATACTCGACGCGGAATACGACGTGAACGCCACCTAGCGGACGCCGAAAAATTGCATCTAAGATCCGACGGCGTACGAAGACGTAAGCCTGTCGGATCTAACACAGATGCCGTCGTTTCTTGTTTGGGGGATACCAAAACAAAGATACGACGCGCAAAATTTGAAATTACGCGGCGTATCAAGAGATACGCCGCGTAATTTCTTTCTTTTCTTTTCTTTGATCACCAACTACAGGAAAGGTCTGATCTCTGTGCTTCCCAACAAGGGTTTCTCCACCAACTACTAAGGGGATCAAATACTTATTTTACTCTCTGAACTTAATATATAGCATTTGTTTTATGGGTTTTTTTCTGGATTTTTGGTTGATATTCTGTCTCTATCATATAAAATACTCCTATGATAAAAATTATAGGGCCAGATTCATATACCTGCGCTGCGGCGTAACGTATCCCGTTTACGTTACGCCGCCGCAAGTTTTCGGCGTAAGTGCTTGATTCACAAAGCACTTGCCTGTAAACTTGCGGCGGCGTAACGTAAATCTGTCCGGCGCAAGCCCGCCTAATTCAAATGGGGCGTGTACCATTTAAATTAGGCGCGTTCCCGCGCCGAACGTTTTGCGCATGCTCCGTGTGAAAATTTCCCGACGTGCTTTGCGCGAAATTGCGCCCCCCCCCCGACGTATTTTTTGAACGGCGACGTGCGTTACGTCGTTTCGTATTCCCGGACGTCTTACGCAAAACAAAAATTGAAATTCGACGCGGGCACGCCGGCCATATTTTAACATGGCTGTTCTAAATATAAGCCATGAAAAAGCAGGCTTATGTTTGCGGCGGGAAAAACCGACTAGCGACGACGTAAGAGATTGCGACGAACGCGCGTATCTTCGTGGATCGCCGTAATCAGCTAATTTGCATACCCGACGCTGGAAAATGACGCAAACTCCACCCAGCGGCCACCGGAAAATTACACCTAAGATCCAAAGGCGTACGAAGCCGTACGCATGTCGGATCTTAGCCAAAAGCCGTCGTATCTTTGTTTGTGAATGACAAATAAAGATACGACGCGGCAAATTTGAAAGTACGCCGGAGTATCAGCAGATTCTCCGGCGTACTTTTTATGTGAATCTGGCCCTCTGTCTCTATCATATAAAATACTCCTATGATAAAAATTATAGACCCTTCGGCCCAGATTCACAGAGAGCACGGCGCACATTACGCCGCCGTAGAGTAACCACCGTACGCTACACCAACGCAGCTCAGAGAGGCAAGCATTGCATTCAGCAAGCCAGTGCTCCCAACGCTGCGCCAGCGTGGCGTGGGTTTCGAAGGCGTAAGCCGGCGTAGGTGGAAGTGGGCGTGCCCCATGCAAATGAGGCGTGCCCCAATGCAAATGATGTGGCCGAGCACCAGACAGGTACGTATTACGAACTGGGCATGCGCCGTGACGTGGACGCACCCCTATGCGCCTGCTCACAACCACGCCGGCAAAACTGCCTAAGCTACGCCGGATCACCGCGTACGCCGTGAACATAACGTACGCCCAGCCAGACACACGTCCAACGCACAATACGCCGGCTTGTGTTCCCTGGTGCAGACCTGAGCATGTCTGTTGCCGGGTTGCACCTCCTTTATGGGGAATAACTTTGCGCCGGACGTACAACTTACACGCACCTCGCAGAGAATGCGTCGGGCACACGCACGTTCGTGAATCGCCGTATTTCCCTCATTTGCATGTTTGAATGGCTAATCAATGGGAGCGGCACCATGCGCCCAGCCTAAATGTGCGCCCACCCTACGCCGCCGTAAGCAAGATACGTCGGCGGGGTGTAGCCTGGTTTTAGCCGCATATCGGTTTGTGGGTCTGGCGCACAGATACGACGGCGCACATTTGCACTTACGTCGGCGTAACTTGTTATACGTTGGCGTAAGTGCTTTGTGAATCTGGGCCTTCATTTTTATGTAAGTGGGCAAACTTACCCAATCAGCAGGGGACCAA
The DNA here is from genome assembly GCF_905171775.1 of Rana temporaria. Classification (NCBI taxonomy): domain Eukaryota; kingdom Metazoa; phylum Chordata; class Amphibia; order Anura; family Ranidae; genus Rana; species Rana temporaria. Next base: position 12,325,199 of record NC_053493.1, read on the forward strand.
ATAATCAGTTGGGAAGGGGGGTCCCAGGAATAAGGCTGTATGCCCCCCCCCCACGTGATTTCTAACAGAAGCCCTGGCGATGCCATAAACGCGCACAAAATGCGCCAAAAAAAGACGTGAGCGGGGACGCACATTCCTACTACACTCATCCTGTGAACTGTATTCAGCCTCATGTGACCGGAGGACTGGGACCGGGGCGGCCGGACGGTTTGTCCTCGAGATCCCGTATCCTTCTCACTCCAGATCTGGAGAGTCAGAGCCTTGTGATACTTCTCTCGGCTCGCCGGCTGCGCTTTAATTCGGGTCTCGGGATGCGTTCTTCCAGAAAAAGAGGCTTATCAGAGGAAGGAAGGAAAGCAAGGGGGGGGGGGGGGGGGGGGGGGATAAACTCCCAGAGGGATTAACTCTGATTCTGTCCGAAAGAAATACATAAAGTGGCGATAATTGGACTCTACAAAATTGGCGGCACACGAATCGCAGGGCGGGCGATGAGTCACAGACGGAGGTAAAGAGTCCTCGAAGGTCGCCCGCTCATCTGGTAGATGTAAACCCCCCAAGGTTGTGTATGTGGGAGCGCCCAAAACTCTCTGCTTGCAAACGCTTTAGACTGGCGCTCAACCTGCGGCCCTCCAGCTGTTGCGGAACTACAAGTCCCATCATGCGTCTGCCTGTGGGAGTCACACTTGTAACTGTCAGCCTTGCAATGCCTCATGGGACTTGTAGTTCTGCAACAGCTGGGGGGGCCACAGGTTGAGCAGCCAATGCGTTCTGTGTGCATACCGTGCTTCAGAAACTATGGGCCAGATTCATGTAGATCAGCGGATCTTTAGATCCGCTCGATCTACCTGATTTAAGATACGATGCCACAAGTTTGCGAGGCAAGTGGGTAATTCACAAACCACTTACCTCCAAACTTGCGGCGGCGGATCGTACATCCCCCAGCGGAATTCAAATTCCGTGGCTAGGGGGAGTGTACTATTTAAATCAGGCGCGCTACCGCGCCGATTTAAATGAGCATGCGCCGTCCGCGGAATTTCCCGGCGTGCATTGCTCCCACTGACGTCACTAGGACGTCAGTGGTTTCGACGCTTACGTAAACGACGTCCATCCGTATTCGAGAACGACTTACGCAAACGACGTTAAAAAAATTAAAAGCGACGCGGGAACGACGGCTATACTTAACATTGGCTGCGCCTCATAGAAGCAGGGGTAAGTATACGCCGGGAAAGCCGTTACGGAAACGTCGTAAGAAGACTGCGTCGGGTCCGCGTACGTTCGTGAATTTGCGTATCTCGCTGATTTACATATTATTCAACGTAAATCAGCGGGAACGCCCCCGGCGCCATTTTCAAATTGAAAATAAGATCCGACAGTGTAGCACAGTGTAACACTGTCAGATCTTAGTCCTATCTATGCGTATCTGATTCTATGAATCAGGCGCATAGATAGGACCAGTGTAAGTCAGAGATACGATGGGGGATCAGGAGATATCAGGAGATACACCGTCGTATCTCTTTGTGAATCTGGCCCTATATAATGTTTGCGGAGTTTAACTAAGCTTCAGGCTTAAAATGTGTGTGAAAAAAGATTAAACATGGCTCTGGCAGAGAAAGGGTTAAACTACAGATTGATCGAAAAAAGGCTCATTGGACATGCCTGCAGTAGACTTGTAGGATTTTTATTTGTTGTGTGTTTTTTTTTTATTGTTTTATTTACTGTGTGTATTTACTACTTTGTTCTTTTCTTTTCTCCTTTTTATTTATTTATTTTTTTTCTCTTTTTTTTTTTCTTATTTCTTTTTTTTTCTCTCTTTTCTTCTTTGATGCTCCAACTTTTCTTCATGATCCTTTTTGTATTTGAGAAAAAAAAATTATTTTATTTTTTTTCTTAGTTTTTTCTTTATTTTCTTTTTTCTTTTCTTTTTCTTTTCTTTTTCTTTTCTTTTTCTTTTCTTTTTCTTTTCTTCTTTGATGCTCTTTTCTTTATGATCCTTTTTGCATTTGAGAAAATGTTTTTCCTTTCTTTTCTTTTTCGTTTTCTTAGTTGTCTTAGTTTTTTTGGTCAGTATGTCCTGTGTGTATTTACTAGTGTGTTAATTTCTTTCTCCTTTTTTCTTTTTTTTCTCTTTTGTTTTCTTTTCTCCTTTTTTATTATTTTTTTCTTTTTTATTATTTCTCCTCTTTTTCTTTTCTTCTTTAATGCTTCAACTTTTCTTGATGGTCCCTTTGTATTTGAGAAAATGTTTTTCTTTTAATTTCTTTTTTGTTTTCTTAGTTGTCTGAGGCCCCGTACACACGACCGAGGAACTCGACGTGCCAAACACATCGAGTTCCTCGGTGAGTTCAGTGTGGAAGCCGCCGAGGAGCTCGGCGGGCCGACTTTCCTCATTGAACAACGAGGAAATAGAGAACATGTTCTCTTTTTGGCCCGACGAGTTCCTCGACGGGTTCCTCGCTGAAAAGTGTACACACGACCGAGTTTCTCGGCAGAATCCAGCTCCGACCGAGTTTCTGGCTGAATTCTGCCGAGAAACTCGGTCGTGTGTACGGGGCCTTAGGCCTCGTACACACGGACAGACTGTCTGATGAAAACGGTCAGCCGGACCGTTTTCATCGGACATGTCCGCTCGGAGATTTCTGTCTGTTTGTACACACCATCAAACCGAAATCCGCGGGGACACGATACGCGGTGATGTGACCGCGCCGTCGCCGCAACGATGATGTGCGCGGCCCTGGAAGGTCAATGCTTCCACGCATGCGTCGAATCACTTTGACGCATGCAAGGGCTTTCGGCCGAGCGGACATGTCCGGTGAGTCGTACAGATGACCGAACATGTCCGACGGACAGGCTTCCAGCGGACATGTTTCTTAGCATGCTAAGAAACATTTGTCCGCTGGAAACCTGTCCGATCCGCCGGAAAATTGTCCGGTCGGACGTACAGACGACCGAACATGTCCGCTGAAACTGGTCAGCAGACATGTTCGGTCGTGTGTACGGGGCCTAAGTTTTTTGGTCAGTATGTCCTTTTTTTTTTCTTTTCTCTTTTTTTTTTTTATTTCTCTTTTCTCTTCTTTTTCTTTTCTTCTTTGATGCTCCAACTTTTCTTTATGGTCCCTTTGTATTTGACAAAATGTTTTTCATTTCTTTTCTGTTTTCTTAGTTGTCTTAGTTTTTTGGTCAAAATACAAAACAAAATAAATCCGCGCTATCTAATAAGTGAGCAGCTACAAAACCAATAGACAAATAGGAAAGTGACAAACAGAACATATAAATTGTAGCGCTGGGTGATGATGAGGTATAAACACTGGGGGGCATATTCTTAAAGATCTGAGGCGGCGGAACGTATGTCCTTTACGTTACGCCGCCGCAAGTTTAAGTGGCAAGTGCCTGATTCCCAAACCACTTACCTGTAAACTTGCGGCGGCGTCGCGTAAAGTCCACCCGCGCAAGCCCTCCTAATTCAAATGATCCTGGTAGGGGGCGTGGATCATTTAAATTAGGCGCGCTCCCGCGCCGATCGTAATGCGCATGCTCCGTCGGGTAAATTACCCGACGTGCATTGCGCTAAATGACGTCTCATGGACGTCATTTGTTTTGACTGCAACGTAAATGGCGTCCAGCGCCATTCACGGACGACTTACGCAAACGACGTTAAATTTTCGAATTTCGACGCGGGATCGACGGCCATACTTAACATTGAGTACGCCACCTAGGGGGCATGTTTATCTTTACGCCGTGTATCGCTTACGGAAACGACGTTAAAACACTACGGCGGGCAAGCGTACGTTAGAGAATCGGCGTGACTAGTCATTTGCATATTCTACGCTGACCGCTGTCAGCGTAAATATTGCAGCCTAAGATACAACGGCGCAGGCCATCGTATCTTAGGCATGTTTAAGTGTATCTCAGTTTGAGAATACACTTAAACATAGGATCGGACTTACGTCGGCGTATCTGCTGATACGCCGGCGTAAATTATTTGAGAATATGGCCCTGAGTATCTAATAAAAAAACAAATGTTGTAGCCAAAAAAACACCAAGTGAAAGATGTGTTATAAAAAGACTAATCAATAAAAGAATAAAAGTCCAAAATATGGTGTGAATAGTAGAAAAGCTTGATTGGTGTATACAACTAGGTGAATAGTCCTGGATCAACGATATTTCACACTTGAACGTGATGCACACTTGTGAAAAAAACCGCCACCAATTGTGCAGAGGCTTACCGGAATTGTTAAACCCTAAAGAGCCTACGTAACCAATGGGAGCGCCACCATGCGTCCAGCCTAAATGTGCACCCACCCAACGCCGGCGTAGGCAAGTTACGTCGGCTGGATGAAGCCTATTTTTAGGTGCATCTTAGTTTGTGGGTCTAGCGCACAGATACGACGGCGCACATTTGCACTTACGTCGGCGTAACTTGATATACGTCGGCGTAAGTGCTTTGTGAATCCGGGCCTCAGTGTTTTTTACCTCATCATCACCCAGCGCTACAATTTAAGGGCCAGATTCATAAAGACTTACGACGGGCGTATCAGTAGATACGGTGTCGTAAGTCCGAATCCGCGCTGTCGCAACTTTAAGCGTATGCTCAAACTGAGATACGCTTAAATGTTGCTAAGATACGACCGGCGTAAGTCTCCTACTCCGTCGTATCTTAAATGCATATTTACGCTGGCCGCTAGGGGCGTGTACGCTGATTTACGCCTAGAATATGTAAATCAGCTAGATACGCCTATTCACGAACGTACGCCCGGTCGTCGCAATAAAGATACGCCGTTTACATAAGGGGTTTTCGGGCATCAAAAAGAAGGCGCAGCCAGTGTTAAGTATGGACGTCGGAACCGCGTCAAATTTTTCAAATTTTACGTCGTTTTTGCGTAACTCGTCAGTGAATGGGGCTGGCCGTAATTTACGTTCACGTCGAAAGCATTGACGATTTGCCAACGTCATTTGGAGCATGCGCACTGGGATACGTCCACGGACGGCGCATGCGCCGTTCGTTAGAAACGTCAAATACGTTGGGGTCACTAGTATTTTGCATAGAACACGCCCCCAACCAGCCTATTTTGAATTAGGCGGGCTTACGCCGGCCCAGTTACACTGCGCCGCCGTAAGTTAAAGCGCAAGTTCTTTGTGAATACGGGACCTGCTGCTCTAACTTACGGCGGCGTAGTGTATCTGAGATACGCTACGCCCGCCGAAATCTATCTGAATCTAGCCCTATATGTTTAGTTTTTTGATCAGTATGTCCTTTTTTTTCTTTTCTCTTCTCTTTTTCCTTTTTTTCTTTTCTCTTTTCTTTATTTTTTATGTTTTCTCTTCTTTTTCTCTTCTTTACTTCTTCGATGCTCCAAGTTTTCTTTATGATCCTTTTTGTATTTGAGAAAATGTTTTTCTTTTCTTTTTTCGTTTTTTGTCTTATTTTTTTTTTCTTTTCTCCTTTTTATGTTTTTCTCTTTTTTTCTCTTTTTTCTTCTTTTTCTTTCTCTTCTCGCTACCTTGATTTTTCTTCTTGTTTCCAACGTTTCTTTATGATCCCTTTTATATTGAAAAAAAACAAAAAAAACGTTCCCTGTCATTGAAGGCAAACCTGGGGAAAGCGCAGGAAAACGAGAAGCAATTATTTTGCTGATCTCACGCCCCTGTGAGCGCCTTCAATCAGATATTATGTAATCTTACTGGAAATGTTTATCCTGACTGAGTTTCTGTCTTAAAGTGACCCCGCCGTGCCAAACAAAACTCCTGGGCCCAGGGCCACAAGTGCGCTTCAGTAACACCTAAAGAAAAGTATGCAGTCACTCAGGGCTCTGCACACGCCGCAGCCACGATGTTGCATTTGGCGGGGCGCTACTGCTGCAGCCACAAGTTTGTATGTTGCTGAGCATGGTCTATTTAAGTGAATGGGAACTAGGGTTAAAATAGGCAGTTAGCCAGTGCCTGTCCACTGTGGATCGCTTTTCAGGGGAGTGGCAAGGGCTGCTGCATGCGGAAGGGAACCCTTGTACCAACACCCACTGCCACTGTTCTTCTAATTATAAACCCATTGGGCCAGATTCATGAAGACTTACGACGGGCGTATCAGTAGATACGCCGTCGTAAGTCCGAATCCCCGCCGTCGTATATTTAAGCGTATTCTCAAACTGAGATACGCTTAAATGTTGCTAAGATACGACCGGCGTAGGAGACACCTACGCCGTCGTATCTTAGCTGCATATTTAAGCTGTCCGCTAGGGGCGTGTACGCTGATTTACGCCTAGAATATGTAAATCAGATAGATACGCCTATTCACGAATGTACGCCCGGCCGTCGCAGTAAAGATACGCCGTTTACGTAAGGTGTTTTCAGGCGTCAAGAAAAAACACCAAAAAGATGGTGCAGCCAATGTTAAGTATGGATGTCGGAACCGCGTTGAATTTTTCACGTTTTACGTCGTTTGCGTAAGTCATCCGTGAATGGGGCTGGGCGTAAGTTACGTTCACGTCGAAACCAATGAGTCTTTGCGGCGTAATTTGGAGCATGCGCACTGGGATACGTCCACGGACGGCGCATGCGCCGTTCGTTAGAAACGTCAAATATGTGGGGTCACGAGTATTTAGCATAGAACACGCCCCCAACCAGCCTATTTTGAACTAGGCGGGCTTACGCCGGCCCAGTTACACTACGCCGCCGTAAGTTAGAGCACAACTTTTTTGTGAATACATGACCTGCCGCTCTAACTTACGGCGGCGTATTGTATCTGAGATACGCTACGCCCGCCTATAGATAGGCACATCTCTGTGAATCTAGCCCATTGTGTTGCTTTAAGGGCGTGCAAAAACAATAAGGATATGGACAGCCGCACTCCAGTAACTTGAAAAAAGACGTGCCCTTTATTGGGTACAGGAAAAAATGCACTACAGATATCAGCACACAGTGGGATAAACAGCTGACGCGTTTCGCATTGAGTGTCAATGCTTAATCATAGCTATGTTAGCTATGATTAAGCATTGACACTCAATGCGAAACGCGTCAGCTGTTTATCCCACTGTGTGCTGATATCTGTAGTGCATTTTTTCCTGTACCCAATAAAGGGCACGTCTTTTTTCAAGTTACTGGAGTGCGGCTGTCCATATCCTTATTGTTTTTGCACATTCTGTGCATTGCCAGCACCCATCTGCTTCTGAGTGGACATCAATTACCCTAGTGAGCTCACCTGGAGCGGCAGCTCTCTTACCTGTTTGTTGCTTTAAGGGCCCATTCATACCTGTGTGGTGCGATGTGATGCATTAATGCAGGTGATGCCTGAAAATGCGCCTGCAGCATTTTTGCAAATAGAGCGCACCACAGCGAGCGCTAGTAAATTACTGCCACACAGGTGCTTGAAGGTGCATTGTTTTGATGCATTGGGGCGGCATTGTCATTGAATAGCACCACAAGGCAATGATATATACACGGTGTGTTACCATGCATTGCAATACCACACGTCCTTTAAATCCTGTAAGTTGCAAGATGGGGCCTCCATGGATCGGACTTGTTTTTCCAGCACAGATGCTCGATTGGATTGAGAACTAGAGAATCTGGAGGTCAAGTCAACACCTCAAAGTCATTGTGTTCCTCAAATCATCCAACCTTCTTGGATTCATCAGACCAGGTCACTTCCAGTTCTGATAGTGACGTGCCCATTGTAGACGCTTCTGGTTGTGGACATGGGTCAACATGGGCACCCTGACTGGTCTGCGGCTACACAGCCCCATACACAACAAACTCTATGCTCTGTCACCTTTCTATCAGAAGCAACATTTACATTTTTTTTTAGCAATTTGAGCTTAGGTAGCTATCAATGAGCATTCCCTCCCCACCTCTATCAATGAGCCTTCTCTCCCCACCTCCATCGATGAGCCTTCCTTCCTCACCTCCATCAATGAGCATTCCTCCCTACCTCCATCGATGAGCCTTTCTTCCCCACCTCCATCAATGAGCATTCCTTCCCCACCTCTATCAATGAGCATTCCTTCCCCACCTCTATCAATGAGCCTTCCCTCTCCCACCTCTATCAATGAGCCTTCCCTCTCCCACCTCTATCAATGAGCCTTCCCTCTCCCACCTCTATCAATGAGCGTTCCCTCTCCCACTTCTATCAATGAGCCTTCCCTCCCCACCTCCATCAATGAGCCTTCCCTCCCCATTTCCATCAATGAGCTTTCCTTCCCCACCTCTGTCAACAAGCCTTCCCTCCTTACCTCCGTCAAGGAGCCTTCCCTCCCCACCTCCATCAATGAGCCTTCCTTCCCCACCTCCATCAATGAGCATTCCTTTCCCATCTCTTTCAATGTCTCTTCCCTCTCCCACCTCTATCAATGAGCCTTCTCTCCCGACCTCCATCGATGAGCCCCCCCACCTCCATCAATGAGTCTTCCCTCCCCACCTCCATCAATGAGCCTTCCATCCCTTCCTCCATCATAAGCATTGGCCGCCCATGACCCTGTCACTGGTTGGTCGGTTTTCCTTCCATGGACCATTTTTGGCCAATCCTGACCACTGCAGACCAGGAAGATCCCACAATCCACTTTCCAAAACGGGGTCATTTAGGGGCCTTTGTACTATCCTGGCATTTTTATTTATTTTTCCTGGACCTGAGTGGTGAAACAAACGTTTCTGTTTGTTTTGCTCCAATCGTGTCCTTCTCGCTCCAAACAAATGTCAGCCTCCCCGCTCTGAGTGTCCTGTAAGGCCGTTGTCACTTCATCGGTAATAGGCGGCATTTTGTAGGAGCTGTTTGCCCGCTGTCAATGAGCCTTCCCTCTTCCCACCTCCATCGATGAGCCCCCCCCCCACCTCCATCAGTGAGCATTCCTTCCCCACCTCCATCTTTGAGCCTTCTCTCCCCACCTCCATCAATGAGCCTTCCTTCCCCCACCTCTATCAATCAACCTTCCCTCTCACACCTCTATCAATGAGCGTTTCCTCTCCCACTTCTATCAATGAGCCTTCCCTCCCCACCTCCATCAATTAACCTTCCCTCCCCATTTCCATCAATGAGTCTTCCTTCCCCACCTCCGTCAACAAGCCTTCCCTCCTCACCTCCGTCAACAAGCCTTCCCTCCTCACCTCCGTCAACGAGCCTTCCCTCCCCACCTCCATCAATGAGCATTCCTTCCCCACCTCCATCAATGAGCATTCCTTTCCCATCTCTATCAATGTCTCTTCCCTCTCTCACCTCTATCAGTGAGCCTTCTCTCCCCACCTCCATTGATGAGCCTCCCTACCTCCATCAATGAGTCTTCTTTCCCCACCTCTATCAGTGAACCTTTCTTCCCCCACCCCTATCAATGAGCCTTCCCTCTCCCATCCCCATTAATGAGCCTTCCCTTCCCCACTTTCATCAATGAGCCTTCCCTCCCCACTTCCATCAATGAGCCCTCCCCCCACCTCCGTCAACAAGCCTTCCCTCCTGGCCTCCGTCAACAAGCCTTCCCTCCTTACCTCCACCAACGAGCCCTCCCTCCCCACCTCCATCAATGAGCCTTCCTTCCCCACCTCCATCAATGAACCTTCCCTCCCTACCTCTGCCAATGAGCCTCCCCTCCCAATCTCTGTCAATGAGCCTTCCCTCCCCACCTCCATCAATGAGCTCCCTCCCCCCACCTCCATCAATCAGCCCCCTCCCCCACCACCATCAGTGTGCCTTTACTCCCCACCTCCATCAATGAGCCTTCCCTCCCCACCTCCATCAACGAGCATTCTCTCCCCACCTCCATCAACGAGCCTTCCATCTCCACCTTAATCAATGAGCCTTTCCTCCCTACCTCCATCAACGAGCCTTCCCTCATCATCTCCATCAATGAGCCTTCCCTCCCCCACCTCCTTACCTCCATCAACGAGCCTTCCCTTCCATTTCTGTCAACGAGCCTTCCCTCCCCAACTCCGTCAATGAGCCTTCCCTCCCTACCTCCATCAACAAGCCTTCCCTCCCCACCTCCATCAATGAGCCTTTCCTCCCCACCTCCGTCAATGAGCCTTTCCTCCCCACCTCCATTGATGAGCCTTTCCTCCCCAACTCCACCAATGAGTCTTCCCTCCCCCTACCTCCATCAAAGAGCCTTCCCCCCACCTCCATCAATAAGCCTTTCCTCCCCAACATCATCAATGAGTCTTCCTTCACCTACCCTCCTCCATCAATGAGCATGCCCCCTCACCTCCATCAGTGGGTCTTCCCTTCCCTCATCTCCATCAATGAGCCTTCCTTCCCCACCTCCATCAATAAACCTTTCCTCCCCAGCTCCATCAATAAACCTTCCCCCCCACCTCCATCAATGAACCTTTACTCCCCACCACCATCAATGAACCCCTCCCCTCACACCTCCATCAACAAGCCTTCTCTCCCCTCCTCCATCAATAAGCCTTCCCCCTCACCTCCATCAATGAGCCCCCCACCTCCATCAATGAGCCTTCATTCCCCACCTCCATCAATGAGCCTTCCCTCCCCTTCTCCATCAATTAGCCTTCACTCCCCTCCTCCATCAATGAGCCTTCCATCCATTCCTCCATCATAAGCATTGGCCGCCCATGACCCTGTCACTGGTTGGTCGGTTTTCCTTCCATGGACCATTTTTGGCCAATCCTGACCACTGCAGACCAGGAAGATCCCACAATCCACTTTCCAAAACGGGGTCATTTAGGGGCCTTTGTACTATCCTGGCATTTTTATTTATTTTTCCTGGACCCGAGTGGTGAAATAAACCTTTCTGTTTGTTTTGCTCCAATCGTGTCCTTCTCGCTCCAAACAAATGTCAGCCTCCCCGCTCTGAGTGTCCTGTAAGGCCGTTGTCACTTCATCGGTAATAGGCGGCATTTTGTAGGAGCTGTTTGCCCGCTGTCACAACGAAAACCCGTATCAGCGGATTTTAATCTCTTTTGATGAAGCTTTTAGCTGATTCGGAGAGCTTTTAGGTCGTCACCGGCACAGCTAATATTTGTACAGTGTCAGTACGAGGCTTAAAAGCATCATTTTAATGCAGCATTGGAGTAATGGCGAGGACGTGCGCCTCATTGCGCTAATTAATACTAAATGTGTGACGAACACACAAAATTAAAAAAAAAAATCTTCTCGTGGGCCACTGTAAGGATTTTGGCATACCGCCATCATAAAAAAATCACTGGCCCGGATTCAAAGAGAATTGCGCTTTTTTTGCCCTGCGCCCCCCGCAAATTTGCTCCGCTGCCGTCGATTCACAGAGCAGCAGCTCCGTAAATTGCGAGGGCGCGCCGGCAAAATTGCCCGGCGCTAGAGCACGCAATTTAAATGATCCCGTAGGGGACGGGAATCTTTTAAATTAGGCGCGCTCCCGCGCCGAGCGTAGAGCGCATGCTCCGTCGCGAAACTTTCCCGATGTGCATTGCGGCAAATGACGTCGCAAGGACGTCATTTGCTTCAGAGTGAACGTGAATGGTGTCCAGCGCCATTCACGAATCACTTACGCAAACGACGTAACATTCAAATATTGCGACGCGGGAACGACGGGTATCCTTTAGCATTGGCTGCCCCTACTATTAGAAGGGGCAGCCTTACGCTAAACACGCTGTACGGAAACGACATAACTTGCGTACGCAGGGCTCGCGCAACATTGTGAATCGGTGTTAGTATGCAATTTGCATACTATACACTGAGCACAATGGGAGCGCCCCCTAGCGGTCATCGCAAGAATGCAGCCTGAAATATGCGTGGCATAAGAGCCTTATGCCACGCAGATTTTAGGCTGCAGTCGGCGTTACGATGTTCCTGAATCAGGAGCATTCGTAACGCCGACGCAAGTAAGCAATTGCGCTGTGTAACCTATGGTTAAACAGGCGCAATTGCTACTTGAATCTGGGCCCCTGTTTTTTTTTTATGTATTTTTATTGTATGATCACCAGCTCCATCTAGTGACCATAATGTGGTATTTTTCTGACTGATGTATTTCAGGAAAATACCACATTATGGCCACTAGATGTAGCTGACGGTGATAGAAAACCTGGGGATTACTTGTAACAGTTTGAGGTCCAGGAAATTTAAGACGTAGACCTGCAGGACCCCAGTGCTGAGAGATCCTCAGCTGTTTTTCGTTGACTGGCAATTCCACACTCGATCCCGATTTTCATTATAGACCCAACGCGTTTCTGGACTCTTCTTTGGTTTTCCTCTACCCGCTTGACCCAGGCTATTATCTGCTGCCCCTCGTGTACTTTTTTTGCCCTTAAGCTACTGACCTGACCTGGCCTGTCCTTGACTCTGTTTTGGATATGTGCATTTCGATTCGCTTTTTTAGGAATTAGTGCACATCAGTGCTGCCTCATCAATGTCAACCAGTGCCACCTATCAGGGCCGTCTTAATAGCATCTTGGGCCCCTGGGAAAAGTAATGCTCTGGGGCCCCTACAATGATGACAGTGTAGGTAAACAGACATCAAGTAGGTAGGAGGCAGACTGCCTCCCCTGTGTATCTATCACTCTCAGTGCTATCATGGGGCCCCCAATGTCGGGGCAGGGTGGGCTCTAGGACCATCTGCTTTGGGCAAAGTGCAGGGGCCCCCCTTATACAGCTGGGGCCCCTGTGCAGTCCCCAGGTGTGCCCTCTCATTAAGACAGCCCTGCCCCCTATCAGTGCACATGTGCTGCCTCATTAGTGCCCACCAGTGCCACCTATCAGTGCCCATCAGTGAAGGAGAAAAATTACCTGTTTGCTAAATTAAATAACAAACTATGATTTATTTTTTATTTATTTTCAAAATACTTGGGGGCAGATCCACAGAGAGAGCACGCCGGAGTATCTACTGATACTCCGGCGTACTTTCAAATTTCCCGCGTCGTATCTTTAGTTTGAATCCTCAAAACAAGATACAACGGCATCTGGGTTAGATCCGACAGGTGTACGTCCTCGTACGCCTTCGGATCTAAGATGCAATACTTCGGCGTCCGCTGGGTGGCGTTCACGTCGCTTTCCGCGTCGGGTATGCAAATTAGCTATTTCCGTCGATCCACGAACGTACGAGCGGCCGGCGCATTTTTTTACGGCGTCTCTAGTCGGCTTTTTCCGGCGTATAGTTAAAGCTGCTATTTTGTCGCGTATAGTTAGACCTGCCATGTTAAGTATGGCCGTCGTTCCCGCGTTTATTTTGAATTTTTTACATTTTTTTTGCGTCAGTCGTTCGTGAATCGGGATGGACGTAATTCGCGTCTAAGTTAAAAAAAAATGACGTCGTTGCGACCTCATTTAGCGCAATGCACGGCGGGAAATTTAGAAACGGAGCATGCGCAGTTCATTCGGCGCGGGGACGCGCTTCATTTAAATGAAACACGCCCCCTAATCGCCGATTTGAATTACGCGTCGTTACACCGCCAGAGATAGACTACGCCGCCGTAACTTTTGGCACGCAATCTTTCAGGATTCGAACCAAAGCCGGGAAAGTTACGGCGGCGTAGTGTATCTCTGATGCGCGGGTGCAGATCTGTGTGAATCTGCCCCTTGGTATTTTTTCATTTGTTTAGTAACAAAATACCCCCCCCCCCCCCACCCCCAGAGGTGATTAAATACCACCAAAAGAAAGCTATATTTGTGTGAAACCAATGATAAAAATGTAATTTGGGTACAGCGTTGCACGACCGTGCAATTGTCATTCAAAGTGCGACAGCGCTGAGAGCTGAAGATTTTCCTGGGCAGGAAGAGGGGGGGGGGCAATGCCCGGGAGGCAAGTGGTTAAACATTTGCCCTTTAAATTGTGTGTTTCCTGCAGGAAATAAGACTTTGGAAAACCCGGGCTGAGTCACGGTGACGCCAGCGTCCAGCATGAGGTCACCCTTGCCCTCCACCTCCTCACGCGGGAGGCAGGTAGGTGTCCTTTTCTTTCCTGAGCCCTTTATCAGGAGAACTCGATAGAGAAAAGCTGCTTTACATTCTATGTGCGCCGTATTCACAGGAAGTTATCGTACCGAACATGCTGACCAGATCCTGAACTCTCCGAGAATTCTGCATTCTTCTCCCCCCCCGCTGAGATTAAACCAACGGCCTTATCAGCCCTCGAGCGCAACCTATAGTTATCAATGATCTGCGCTATGTAAAGGAGCCTGCCTTATCTCCACAGCGCGGTCTGCGCCCAACGCGCTTTGAAGACGGTATCGGCTCTTATTTTTCCTGCATCATGTTTTGATGTAATATTGTAATGCAGCGGAGATCACGTTGTACGGGGAGTGCGTGCGCAGGATCGCCGCGTCCAATCAATGACTCACCGCGAGCCTTCATAGGATACTGGCTTCGAGTGATACTAAATGCACAGGCCCAGATTCTCAAAGGGCTTACGACGGCGCAGCGCCATGTGCGCCGTCTTAAGTCCTAATCTGGGCCGTCGTATCTATGCGACTGATTCTTAGAATCAGTTACGCATAGATATCCATTAGATCCGACAGGCGTAAGGCTCTTACGCTGTCGGATCTTAAATGCAATTTTTTGTGTCACCACCGTCGTTTTCCCCGTCGAGTATGCAAAATACGCGAATTCCCGAACGTACGCGCGGTCGACGCAGTGAAGTTACGACGTATACGTTAGATTTGCGCAGCGTAAAGTTGCCCCTTGCTATACGAGGGGCAACCAATGTTAAGTATGGCCGTCCGTTCCCGCGTCGAAATTTTAAAATTGACGTCGTTTGTGTAAGTCGTCCGTGAATGGGGCTGGACGCCATTTACGGTCACGTCGAAACCAATGACGTTCTTGCGACGTCATTTGGAGCAATGCGCCCTGGGATATTTTCCGGACAGCGCATGCGCAGTACGTTCGGCGCGGGAACGCGCCTAATTTAAATGCTCCACGCCCCCTACCCGGCTCATTTGAATTAGGCGGGCTTGCGCCGGGTGATTTACGCTACGCCGCCGCAACTTTAAAGGCGAGTTCTTTGTGAATAAAGCACTTGCCTGTAAAACTTGCGGCGGCGTAACGTAAATCAGATACGTTACGCCCGCACAGTTTTACGCCCAGATACGAGAATCTGGGCCACACTGTGTAATGTACATCGTCCCTTCTATTCCTGCATGTGAATGATGGCGGCGCTGTAATTATATTATTAAAAAATAAAACCTAATTACCTTTTTCCTAATCGATATCCAGCTGTCACATGACCGGGGATAGGCGCGGACCAAGGCGGCGGGGGATATTTTCCAAAGTACAGACCTTAGTGAAGGACACCAAGGTACATTTTCAAATGAAAACCATCAAGAGTAGGGTCCCCATAGATCCCCCTTTAGAGCAGGGTCCCCATAGATCCCCCTTTAGAGTAGGGTCCCCATAGATCCCCCTTTAGAGTAGGGTCCCCATAGATCCCCCTTTAGAGCAGGCCAGGGTCCCCCGTAGATCCCCCTTTAGAGCAGGGTCCCCATAGATCCCTCTTTAGAGCAGGGTCCCCATAGATCCCTCTTTAGAGCAGGGTCCCCATAGATCCCCCTTTAGAGCAGGGTCCCCATAGATCCCCCTTTAGAGTAGGGTCCCCATAGATCCCCCTTTAGAGTAGGGTCCCCATAGATCCCCCTTTAGAGCAGGGTCCCCATAGATCCCCCTTTAGAGCAGGGTCCCCATAGATCCCCCTTTAGAGCAGGGTCCCCATAGATCCCTCTTTAGAGCAGGGTCCCCATAGATCCCCCTTTAGAGCAGGGTCCCCATAGATCCCCCTTTAGAGCAGGGTCCCCATAGATCCCTCTTTAGAGCAGGGTCCCCATAGATCCCCCTTTAGAGTAGGGTCCCCATAGATCCCTCTTTAGAGCAGGGTCCCCAATAATCCCCCTTTAGAGATTAGGATCGGGGTTAATATTAAGGTTAGGGGTTGATATTAGTGTTAGGGATTAGGATTAATTTATTCATTTATTATTATTAATATTATTATTATTAGGGGTTAAGGTCTAATATAAGGACTATGATTAGGGTTATGGGTTGGTGTTAGGGTTAGGATTAATTAATTCATTAATGACTATTATGGGTTAGGGATTGTTATAAGGGTTAGTGATAGGATTAAGAAATTAACCAAAAAAAAAAAAAAACTTTCATAGTTTGTTATAAAATTTTGCAAACAGGTAACTTTTCTCCTTCATTGGTGTGCACTGATGGGGCTTAACCGATGGGCACTGATAGGCGGAACTGGTGGGCACTGATCAGGAGGCACTGATGAGTCTGCACTGATAGGTGGCACTGATAGGCACCAGTAGGTGACACTGATAAGCAGCACTGAAGATGAGGCACTGGTGGGCACTGATAGGTGGCACTGGTGGGCACTGATAGCCACTGATAAGGCAACATTGATGGGCACTGATAGGTGGCACTGATGGGCCCTAGTAGGAGACACTGATAAGCAGCACTGATGATGAAGCACTGGTGGGCACTGATAGGTGGCACTGATGAGTCTGCACTGATAGGTGGCACTGATGGGCACCAGTAGGTGACACTGATAAGCATCACTGAAGATGAGGCACTGGTGGGCATTGATAGGTGGCACTGGTGGGCACTGATAAGGCAGCATTGATGGGCACTGATAGGTGGCACTGATGGGCACTAGTAGGAGACACTGATAAGTAGCACTGATGATGAAGCACTGGTGGGTACTGATAGGTGGCACTGATCAGGAGGCACTGATGAGGCTGCACTGATAGGTGCCACTGATGGGCAGTGATAGGTGGCACTGATAGGCACCAGTAGGTGACACTGATAAGCAGCGCTGATGACGAGGCACTGGTGGGCACTGATAGGTGGCACTGATATCCACTGATAAGGCAGCACTGATGGGCACTAATAGGTGGCACTGGTGGGCACTGATCATGAGGCACTGATGAGGCTTCACTGATAGGTGGCACTGATGGGCACTGATAGGTGACACTGATAGGCACTAGTAGGTGACACTGATAGACAGCACTGATGATGAGGCACTGGCGGGCACTGATAGGTGGCACTGGTGGACACTGATAGCCACTGATAAGGTAGCACTGATAGGTGGCACTGGTGGGCACTGATGAGGCTTCACTGATAGGGGGCACTGATAGGTGGTACTGATAGGCACTAGTAGGTGACACTGATAGACAGCACTGATGATGAGGCACTGGCGGGCACTGATAGGTGGCACTGGTGGACACTGATAGCCACTGATAAGGTAGCACTGATAGGTGGCACTGGTGGGCACTGATGAGGCTTCACTGATAGGGGGCACTGATAGGTGGTACTGATAGGCACTAGTAGGTGACACTGATAGACAGCACTGATGATGAGGCACTGGCGGGCACTGATAGGTGGCACTGGTGGACACTGATAGCAACTGATAAGGTAGCACTGATAGGTGGCACTGGTGGGCACTGATGAGGCTTCACTGATAGGTGGCACTGATAGGCACTAGTAGGTGACACTGATAAGCAGCACTGATGATGGGGCACTGATAGTCACTGATAAGGCAGCACTGATGTGCACTGATCAGGAGGCACTTGTGGGCACTGATCAGGAGGCACTGATGAGACTTCACTGATAGGTGGCACTGATGGGCACTGATAGGTGACACTGATAAGCAGCACTGATAATGAGGCACTGGTGGTCACTGATAGGTGGCACTGATGGGCACTGATAGGTGGTACTGATAGGCACCAGTAGGTGACACTGATAAGCAGCACTGATGATGTGGCACTGGTGGGCACTGATAGTCACTGATAAGGCAGCACTGATGTGCACTGATAGGTGGCACTGGTGGGCACTGATCAGGAGGCACTGATGAGGTTTCACTGATAGGTGGCACTGATAGGCACTAGTAGGTGACACTGATGATGAGGCACTGGAGGGCACTGATGAGGCTGCACTGATTGGCACTGATAGGTGGCACTGATAGGCCCTAGTAGGTGACACTGATAAGCAGCGCTGATGATGAGGCACTGGTGGGCACTGATCGGTGGCACTGCTGGTACTCGACTTTTTTCTTTCCTCCTTTCACTGTCAGCGTGAGGGGAAAAAAAAACTGATTACTGGCTTCTGTTTACATCACGTGATCAGCAGTCATTGGCTGACAGCTGATCCTGTGGTAAGGCACCGGGATCAACCCCTTACTCTGTGACCAGCCGAGTCTCACTGATCGCAGAGCGCACCGTGCGCGGCCCGCAGGCAGCTCATGCACAAGCGGACGTACTTGGACGCCTACCCGGCAATTTAGACCCGCACTGTAGCCGCCCTTCGGCTGTAGCGAGGGCACGACGAGGTTAATATTAGGGTTAGGATTAATTAATAAATTATTATTATTAGGGCTTAGGGTTCATTTATTTTATTCAATTATTTTTATTTTTATTTTTGTTTATTATAATTTTTTTGCATTTGAGTAGAAAATGCTCTAAAAAACGTGTGAAAAAAAAAAACCACACAAATTACGCATTCCAATGCATTTCTATGGGGAAAAAAAGTCTGGTTAACCACTCGCCCACCGGGGGCACTGCCACCCCCTTCCTAACCAGGACAATTTTCAGCTTTCAGCGCTCTGACACTTTGAATGACAATTACTCGTGCAGCAGCTGGGCGCAGATAGAGAGAAGGGTATCCTCCCCCTAAGGCGCCTCCCTGGTGGGGTTCACACCTCACCCCTAATCATGTAACATTGTACTTTGGTATCTAGTCACCCAGCGTATATTCTAGGAGGCGTGGCGAGTCTTTTCATCGTGTCATTTTTTTACACAAGTTTTTGGAAAATGTGGAAAGAAAATGAAAACATTTTTTTTACGTCGCTGACGGGGGCTGATGAGGATCCACTGATAGGGTGGCACTGATATGCACTCACTGATGGGCACTGATGAGCACTAATAGAGCACTGTAGTGGCACTGATGATCACTGATAAGCAGGCCTGGATCGATTCCTTTTGCCGCCCTCAAGGCCGGGTCCTTCAATGCCGCCTTCAATGCCGCCCCCGCCTGCGCAGTGCAGGGATGACATTATCCGCCGGGGGAAATTACTTCTTCTCCTCTGAGCCGCAGTGCCGCCCCTGCACCCACTGCCGCCCCGAGTCCTGGCCTTGTTGGCCTTGTCTGGAATCCGGCCCTGCTGATAAGCACTTACTGATGGGCACTGTAGGGGCACTAACGGCACTGAAGGGGCAATGATGGCACTGTGGTGGCACTAATGGCACTGTAGAGGCACTGATAGCACTGTGGTGGCATTGTAGAGGCACTGATGGCACTCTAGGAGCACTGATGGTACTGTAGGGGCACTGATGGCAATGTAGGAGCACTGATGACATGGTAGGGGCACTGATGGCACTGTGGTGGCACTGATGGTACTGTATGGGGCACTAATCGAAGGAAAGGGGCACTGATGGCACTGTAGTGGTACTGATGGCACTGTAGGAGCACTGATGGCAGGGAAAGGGCACTGATGGTACCGTAGGAGCACTGATGGCAGAGTAAGAGCACTGATGGCACTGTAGGAGCACTGATGGAACTGTAGGAGCACTGATGACAGGGTAGGGGCACTGATGGCACTGTGATGGCACTCTAGGGGCACTGATGGCACTGTAGGTGCACTGATGGCAGCGTAGGGGCACTGATGGCACTGTAGAGGCACTAATGGCACTGTAGGAGCACTGATGGTACTGTAGGGGCACTGTGGTGGCATTGTAGAGGCACTGATGGCATTGTAGGAGCACTGATGGTACTGGAGGGGCACTGATGGCAATGTAGGAGCACTGATTGCACTGTGGTGGCACTGATGACATGGCAGGGGCACTGGTGGCACTGATGACATGGTAGGGGCACTGATGGCACTGTGGTGGCACTGATGGTACCGTAGGAGCACTGATGGCAGAGTAAGATCACTGATGGCACTGTGGGAGCACTGATGGCACTGTAGGAGCACTGATGGCAGGGTAGGGGCACTGATGGCACTGTGATGGCACTGTAGGGGCACTGATGGCACTGTGGTGGCACTGATGGCACTGTAGGGGTGCTGGTGGTAATGTAGGAGCACTGATGACATGGTAGGGGCACTGATGGCACTGTAGGGGCACTGATGGCACTGTAGGGGCACTGAAGGGGTGCTGATGGTAATGTAGGAGCACTGATGACATGGTAGGGGCACTGATGTCACTGTAGGGGCACTGATGGCAATGTAGGGGCACTGATGGCACTGTAGGGGGACTGATGGCACTGTAGGGGCACTGATGGTACTGTAGGGGGACTGATGGCACTGTAGGGGCACTGATGGCAATGTAGGGGCACTGGTGACATGGTAGGGGCACTGATGGCACTGTAGGGGGACTGATGGCACTGTAGGGGCACTGATGGCAATGTAGGGGCACTGGTGACATGGTAGGGGCACTGATGGCACTGTAGGGGGACTGATGGCACTGTATGGGCACTGATGTCACTGTAGGGGCACTGATGGTACTGTATGGGCACTGATGTCACTGTAGGGGGACTGATGGCACTGTAGGGGGACTGATGGCACTGTAGGGGCACTGATGGCACTGTAGGGGGACTGATGGCACTGTAGGGGCACTGATGGCACTGTAGGGGCACTGTTGGCACTGTAGGGGGACTGATGGCACTGTAGGGGCACTGATGGCACTGTAGGGGCACTGTTGGCACTGTAGGGGCACTGATGGCACTGTAGGGGGACTGATGGCACTGTAGGGGCACTGATGGTAATGTAGGGGGGACTTGAGAAGTGTGACCACAGGAGGACATCATACGATGGAATTTTAATACATCAGATTTGCTCTCCGCGGTCTGCGGAATTTACGGGAAGAATCCTCGGGACCTCGCACAGGACGGACAGACGGAGGGGGGGGGGGGGGCAGGGCTGTCTTAATGAGAGGGCACACCTGGGCACTGCCCAGGGGCTTCAGCTACATGGGGGGCCCCTGCACTTTCCCCAAAGCAGCTGGTCTTTGAGCCCACGCTGCCCCGAAATTGGGGGCCCCCCATGATGGCACTGAGAGTGATAGATACACAGGGGAGGCCGTCTGCCTCCTACCTTCTTGATGTCTGTTTACCTGCACTGTCATCATTGTAGGGGCCCCAGAGCATTACTTTGTCCAGGGGCCCATGATGCTTTTAAGACGGCCCTGGGGGGGGGGGGAGTCTGCGGGGCGCGGAGTTGGTTATTGTCATCCGCTGTTTTTTTTGGGCGACTGCTAAACCGCGCTCGAGGAAAATGTTTTGGTAAATAACATCACATCCAAGCCATACAGAGAGCCGAGACTCCCCGGGCATCAATCACCGGGATTTCAACCGCGGCGCACACCCGTCAGGGCGGAATATCGGCTCGGCCTTCCAAAATAAACCTCATTCCGTCCCGCGTGACTGCCAAGCGCCGTGTACACCAATAAAATATGTCTCCCGCTGCTATTATAAATAAAAACAAGACCTCCTCAGCACCCTTTTCCCTACAGCCTCGGCCGTCCCTGTGCCTGGGAGTGAAGTCAGAGACTCTGAGATTTTACACTGCTGATTACTCGGCAATGCCAGCGACTTGTATAGTGATAGAAAATATGTTCTTCATACGGCCCTGAAACCTCCTCTTATATCTTCTCTCTAATTAAAGCGATAATAAAGTCATAATCAATATATAATAATAATAATAATAATAATAATAAAAATAATAATAGTAGTAATTAATAATATAATAATCTACTACTACTACTAATAATATATTATAATAAAAATAATAATAATAATAATTCATAATATAATACTACTACTACTACTACTACTACTACTAATAATAATAATAATAATAATATATTATAATAATAATAATAATAATTAATAATAATAATAATAATAATAATAATAATTAATAATATACTACTACTACTACTAATAATAATAATAATAATAATAATAATAATAATTAATAATAATATACTACTACTACTACTACTACTACTACTACTACTACTAATAATAATAATAATAATAATAATAATAATAATATATAATAATAATAATAATAATAATAATAATAATAATTAATAATATAATAATATACTACTACTACTACTACTACTACTGCTAATAATATATTATAATAAAAATAATAATAATAATAATTCATAATATAATAATACTACTACTACTACTACTACTAATAATAATAATAATAGTAATAATAATAATATATTATAATAATAATAATAATAATAAATAATAATAATAATAATAATAATAATAATAATAATAATAATAATAATAATAATAATAATAATTAATAATATACTACTACTAATAATAATAATAATAATAATAATAATAATAATAATTAATAATAATATACTACTACTACTACTACTACTACTAATAATAATAATAATAATAATAATAATAATAATAATAATAATAATAATAATAATATACTACTACTACTACTAATAATAATAATAATAATAATAATAATAATAATAATATTAATAATAATACGAAAATATAATAATAATAATAATAATAATAATAATAATAAATAATATAATACTACTAATAACAATAATAAAATAAATAATATATAATAATAATAATAATAATAATAATAATAATAATTAATAATATAATACTGCTACTACTAATAATAAAAAAAAATATATATATATATATATATATATATATATATATATATATATATATATATATATATATATATATATATATATATATATATATATTATAATAATAATAATAATAATCATAATAATCATAATAATAATCATAATAATAATCATAATTATAATAACAATAATAATAATAATTAATAATATACTACTACTAATAATAATAATAATAATAATAATAATAATAATAATAATTAATAATATAATACTACTACTACTACTAATAAAACATAATAATAATAATAATAATAATAATAATAATAATAATAATTAATAATATAATACTACTACTACTAATAAATATATATATATATATTATTATAATAATAATAATAACAATAATCATAATAATAATAATATAATAATAATAATAATAATAATAATAATAATAATACTAATAATATATCGTTTTCTTTTTAGGCTTTTTCCCTCTCTGTTTTCATCTGGTTATCTGGCCAGTAGCAGAACTCCTGTATGAACCCTCCTCTTATATCTTCTCTCCAATTAAAGTAATAATAAACTCATAAATCGCTCCTCCAGACTGACACCTGCCCATCAAAGCATTTTGATATTTGCATAACTCCTCCCACTGCTTGCATCGGGGCTGAGGAGGACCCCTAAGAGGAGGAGCACTGAGGCCGGGTGCTGAGATTAGACACGTGAGGTTTGTTGCGTTTCATATTGAAATTCTGACACATTTTTTTATATTTTTGGGGAAATTCAGATGTATCCTTATTTCCAAATTTCAATAGTAATGAATTAAAAAAATAATGAAATGAAATGAAATAATGAATCAAAATTTCAGAAGAAATTCGAATAGTTTATTAATCAAATTTGAAAAGGATAGAGAATATTTATTTATATATACAGTGGGGATCGAAAGTTTGGGCACCCCAGGTAAAAATTTGTATTAATGTGCATAACGAAGCCAAGGAAAGATGGAAAAATCTCCAAAAGGCATCAAATTACAGATTAGACGTTCTTATAATATGTCAAAAAAAGTTAGATTTTATTTCCATCATTTACACTTTCGAAATTACAGAAAAAAAGTGTGGGCACCCTGCAGAGTTAATATCTTGTACTGCCCCCTTTGGCAAAGTATCACAGCCTGTAAACGCTTTTTGTAGCCAGCCAAGAGTCTTTCCATTCTTGTTTGAGGTATCTTTGCCCATTCTTCCTTACAAAAGTCTTCCAGTTCTTTGAGATTTATGGGCTGTCTGTCACGCACTGCTCTTTTAAGGTCTATCCAGATTTTCAATTATGTTGAGGTCAGGAGATTGTGAAGGCCATGGCAAAACCTTCAGTTTACGCCTCTTGATGTAATCCCCCGTGGATTTTGAGGTGTGTTTAGGATCATTATCCATTTGTAGAAGCCATCCTCTCTTTAACTTCAGCTTTTTCACAGATGGCATCAAGTTACCATCCAAAATTTGCTGAAATGTTATTGAACCCATTTTTCCTTCTACTTGTGAAATGTTCCCTGTGCCACTGGCTGCAATACAACCCCAAAGCATGATTGATCCACCCCCATGCTTCACAGTTGGACAGAGGTTCTTTTCATTAAATTCTGTGCCCTTTCTTCTCCAAACGTACCTTTGCTCATTCCGGCCAAAAAGTTCTATTTTAACCTCATCGGTCCACAGAACTTGTTTCCAAAATGCATCAGGCTTGTCTATATGTTCATTTGCAAAGTTCAAATGCTGATTTTTGTGGTGAGGACGTAGAAGAGGTTTTCTTCTGATGACTCTTCCATGAAGACCATATTTGTACAAGTATCTCTTTATAGTGGAATAGTGTACCACAACTCCAGTGTCTGCCAGATCTTTCTGGAGGGATCGTGCCGTCACACGTGGGCTTTGAATTGCTTTTCTCACAATCCTGCGAGCTGTTCTGTCTGATATTTTTCTTGGTCTTCCAGATCTTGCTTTAACTTCCACTGTTCCTGATGACTGCCATTTCTTAATTACATTCCGAGGAACAGAGGATATTGACATCTGAAAACGCTTTGCTATCTTCTTATAGCTTCTCCAGCTTTGTGAGCGACAACTATTTTCACTTTCAGTTTTCTAGACAACTGCTTAGAAGAACCCATGGTGCTGATTGTTGGGGGAGGGTCAGAGGAGTCTGGGCATTTAAAACCTTTGAGATTGACATCACCTGGTCTTCCCAGACGATGATTGAGAACAATCCATGACACTGGCAGGTCTCAGCTTTGCAAAGGGGGCAGCGCATGCTAGAAATTCTGCAGGGTGCCCAAACTTTTGCAGACGCCATGTTTTTGTTTTCTGTCATTTTGAAAGTGTAAATGATGGAAATAAAATCTAATTTTTTTTGACATATTATAATAATGTCTAATCTGTAATTTGATGCCTTTTGGAGATTTTTCCATCTTTCCTTGGCTTCGTTATGCACATTAATACAAATTTTTACCTGGGGTGCCCAAACTTTGACCCCCACTGTATAATAGAGTAACACAGAACAGAATAGA